>NW_019385631.1:142136-190362 GCF_000671375.1 Centruroides sculpturatus | reverse complement strand
GAATACAAGTCTATTAATTTAAATTTTCTAAATTATAGCAGAGGCAGCAGAGAAAAAATGGAAGGTACAAAGGGATAGATATATGAGAGAAAAAAATTAATAAAATGTAGCACTGTTAGTGGCAGTGGAGTTTCCTATTCGGCCAGAATTTTACGTACGTGTGTTCTGGCATAAAAGCGTAAAACAGAAACTGAACTGAAAGCTAATTTCTGATTCAGTTTTCTTCCACACAATTTTACGCATGTGTGTTCCTGGTTTTATAAACGTAGTTGCGGTCGATACAACCTTTATACGCTGCATCGACTATAATTTTACCGCAATTCTTTATGTAATGTTACGTATTTATAAAATATCTAACCAGAACCTTAACTGATGTAAATATAAGCCTATCCAACGAATAAAACTGACAATAAAAAATATAAAAAATAAATATTTCAAAGACACGATTAAACATTGAAGACGTACCTACAAATTCATATAAATTCTGAAATCCTTATTTTGCATTAGAACAAATCAGCTTGAGGATCGTACTAACGTAACTTAAGCAGAATTTTGGCATTCTGTAAGCTAGTGAAATAAGCTTTTATGACATTATTTTGCTAGCTGTACAGTTTGGTTAAATGCACAGCCAGCAAAATAAGTTAACACGACTTTACAGGATACCGCTGAAGTGTTTAATTCATCTAACTTATGACCATTACTTCCGCTAACACAAAACTTTTTTTGGCACTTATGTGAGGACCAGAAATTTTGTATTATAAACTAAAATTTTTTTTGTTTAATAAACTTTGTAAAGACGGAACAAGAAAACAGAAAACTAAAAGAGAAAAAGGAAAAATAAAATTAATAAAAACCTCGATTCCCACGAGTTGGGTTCCATGTTGAGATGAGTACATTTCTGTGTCACGATTGTGTCACCCGTCCCCTCATTGGACCAAGAAGATTGTCATCGCTGACGAAATTGGAGAAAGGTTCGAAAATGAGGATTTGATATAAAAGAGGACAGGCACGATGAGTAAGTGTGGAAGTTATTATTGGTGTCTGTGTGTGCACTCCGAATGTCTACCTCCCACCGAGATTCCGTCAACCAACACCTCCTTCTCGCCTACAAGACTAGAACTGAACTCAACTGACCTCAATACATATTCAACTGGAAGGAACTATTGAACGTTTTTTTGTGCTGGACTTGATCTTCTATACAACCTAAGGTATTTATCCTGCCCGCACACTATTGTATGGTCTCTCTCTCTGCGTAAACTAAACGTGAAATCAGTTGTAACTAGAACTAGAAAATGATCGATGAAACTAGAACTAGAACTATTTTATTTACTAATGTAAACCTACGTTAAACATATATAAATAAACGGTTGTTTATGTTAAAACTTCTCAAGTGCAGTTTCTTCCGTTTTTCTCTCCATTCCGGGTCCAACACTCATACCTATGAATGCTCGCGCAAACAGGTGGTCTCTGTATCGACCGAAGGATACAGTGGTATCATCCTGACGGAGTATCGAAGAGATACCGACCCTATGGTCACATATTTGTTCAAAATCAATTCATTACATAATATCACTAATCATATAATAATTAAAATTAGAGATTAGAGCTTATATCACTTTTCTTCAAATTGAATATTAACCATATCTCAAATATTTGAATAGCTTGAATACACCAAATACTTAGTAAACTTAATTACCTTATATTACTTATTTACAGGTACTCCTCACTTTACGACCAAGTTCTGTTCCGACAACTATGTCGTTAAGAGAATTGGTTGGTAAGCAAGGAGCTTGCGCCAGGAATATAGGATCGTTGTAAAATTATAAAAATTATGCAACAAACTTCAAATTTATTCATAAAAAGACATGCATATGTACAGTACATATTATCATTTGTTTATTTGGTTATCTGGTGGTATAGAAGTTTTTTTTCCAGGTAAGGGAAATGACGACAATGAAATAGAAGTTATACCTTCAAGGGCAGAGGTCTTGGATGTAACAGTCAAAAAGTAACTTGTAATTGTGGTTTGTGTTGTAATCTTTTTTTATTGATAAATTTCTCTATAGCACTTCAAAAGTTCACTCATCCCATATTCAACTTTATGTTAAAACATTCAGTATTTGGATCCATAGCATCAAGTTCCAAAATAGCCGCATTAATTTTGGAGAACACACCAGCTAACCCATGTACCATGAATTTCTTTTTCACTTCTTCAGTTTTTTCACCTTCTTACTCTTCCAAATACTGCATCGCTTCTAACTCTATTAAATCTTCATTTGTTAGTTCTCCATCGGGATAATCCACTAATTCAGCAATGTCTTCCACTTCAACATCTAAATTAAGTACATTGACAAGGCCAGCAATTGTTTAAATTACATCAAACTGACTAAAAAAAGTACATAGCAAGCTTATACTACGCTTGGTGAGCATGTCACCAATCGCCACTGATCAACACTCAAGCAGAGAAAGGGGATTTCCCAAATTGCAGGTCGAAACTCAATTGGTCATAAGTGTGAGTGGTCGTTAAGCAGATAGGTCATAAAGTGAGGAGTACCTGTAGTTAATAATTTATTTAATATTTATTATTTAACTTTATTAATTTATTAATATATTAAAATAAATAAAACAAGTAAACAAAAGGTAAAAAAGAAACAATTTACTAAATTTAACTTCAAAGTTCAAAAAGTTCAAACTTTTAATTTTAATTTTGAGTTTCAAAGTTGCTTTTTTTAGATACTCTTATTTCAATTACAACAGATTAACAAATAGTTGTTCTCATTCTCAACTACTGAAGATTTTTATTAAAAACACAATAATTCAAAAACATTCAGAATCTGGTCTGCTTCTGTTTCCTGTCACAAATTAAGCCAGAGGTGCTGAAGAAACACTATCTGTTTGCAGTGGACATAAACAGACACCAGTGACACAAAAAGAATTAAAATTTTTTTGTTCAAACATTGTTTCTAAAAACATTTATGATAGCAAATATGGTTTATCACACATTCTGCAATAATCATGCATGTGTTAATAAAAAATACTTATTAATTATTCAAATATTTTTCATTTTTGATATAGCCCTCCCTTTGGTTATTTCTTAATCTGCCATTATGACTACATATAGTGGATATTGGAGGTATTCACAATATTTAAATTTACTTTTTATCAATCTTATATTTGAGATCTCAAATCTTGAATATCTTTTACTATTTGTATTTGCAGATATTATTTGCCCATCTCTAATTAAAATATAATGTTAGATCACATATAATGATGGTGCTGGTTTGTTTCTAAAACGGAAATACTCAAAGAAAGATGAATGGAAAAATTTGAATTTGGCTTGTATTCTCAAAGAATCATTTTATGGCTTTTGTAATAAGGGCTTTGAAAATAATATAATTACATTCTTAGTATCAATACAACAATGACAACTGCTACTGTATTGATACACAAGGATGGCTAAAAACCCAAAAGTACTAGGATTTAAGTAAAATGTTTTCATTGTGACCATCAATATATTAAAATATATTGATTTCTCTAAGGATTTTTAATCTCTTTTTCATAATAGACAAATTATCTAAAAGTTTATTGATTTATATTTCATTATACAGTGGGTGATTGGCTAATGAACATAATCCGTTCCAAGACCATGTTTGCTATCCAAATTGTTCGTTAACTGATTATCAATTTACATAGATTTTTGTGGAATTTCATTAATTCATTCTGGAAAACTCAAAAAAATGAATAAAAAATTATATACTTTCTTATTATCTTTATTTACATATAATAACAAACTAAAAGCAATCTCTCAATTTTTTCATGGATGACACATCTTTGTTTCTCAGATGCAATTTTTGTTACTCCTTTATCTGCTTAAGTCTTTTTGATTATATCTTTCTTAGCTAAGATTACTTTAACAGGTTTACAGTAGATACAATCTGCCTACAATATCAGACATCTTCTGCCCATTACCCCTTGGCTATTATCTCTTACTTAGTTTCTATACTGAACACAGTTCTTGAAACTCCATTCTTTTTAAGCTCCATAATCTTATCAGTTTTCTTAAATAAAAAGTTCAGAAAAGCACTTACAAAAATTCAGAAAACAGAAATTAACTAGTGCAAGAAAGGTTATGTATACAACTGTGAGTCTTGTTCCATAAACCATGTATAAATGCCATTAAAATATAGTTTTACAAATACCTAGAAATTTTTAAAATTAAGATTTAGACTAAATTCTTTTGAAATTCTAGTACGCTAAATGTGAATTGATAGTTTACCCCAGAAATTCCCTTAATTTCAAGCTGTAAAACATTTTCACCAAAATTAAATTCTATTGAATTCAAGTTTTTATCTAATGAGGGGACAGCATGATGTTGGGGGTCAGTGATTTTGATCAAACAGTGTGGTTATAGTGTATCCCCAACATCTGACATGTGCCAAGCAATAAGGTGCAACACTCAAAATTAAATGAAAAAATTGAGATTGAAAATTGCAATTCACTTACAACCTTTAGAATTGCAATCCTCAGTAATGTGGCCAGTGGCTCAGTGAAGACATGCCAATTTCATAATCATGAGATTGGTGTTTCAAATCTCAGTGGTATCAATGTAATTTTTTTTCTGGTACTTTTAAATTTATTATACTGTCAGAGAGAAAAACTAATTTATTTTTAGAAAACTACTAATGCACAATAAACAGGGTAATAAAACAATAAAATCTAGGCTATCTGTTTCAAGTAACAAGTCAGTGTCAAAATCAATTAATAAATGCTATCTAAGAATATTTATTTAAAAACAAAACATTTTCTGTATATTCATGTACAGCTTGTACTTACTCTAGCAACAAAGTCATTGTTCAATCTAAATGTGTCTAAAATTGTATTTTCATTCACTAAAGAACAAAAAGACAGCTTAAATTATCTCATGCTAACATCAATAGCATAGAAATGCATTCTGCAGAAGAATAACTGAATGACAGCATTACAAAATTTACATATTATAAGCCCTGGTGCATCCTTCAAAATGAATTTCTAATTGCAGCTGAGGGTTCTTCATAATTTCAGAAGTTGCAAAGGCAGCAGGAAAAAAACATCAAGCATTCTGATTTTTCCAATCTGATGCAGTATGAATGATTTGCCTCTAAATATGAGGTCAGCCGATTAGGGTGAGGTGTTTTCGACAGCCGAGTGGTCAATACTGTCGTGTGGGCGCAGAATGACTTTCTGAGACAGGTTTACCATATAAAACCGTTTATTAAACATAGAAGTTTTCCTTACAAATTCCTTGACAAACGAAGTGGCACCACAAAGCACGCGGATAAAGTCCGAAATAAAGTTCGAAAAATTCTGTTTTCGTTACTTGTGGATGGACGCTGTCGGTGAAATATTCCGTAGGCCCCGGGGCGTTGATCACGGCTTTCAGTGGCTTCTCGTTGGACGAACTGACGAATCTGTAGATCGCTAGGAGGCACCCAGAGAACGATGCTTCCACGATGTTCTTTGTTTTTTTTCAAAGATCGGGAGCATGCACGTCCAGGAGAAGAATCGCTACGTATCCAAGCACCAAGAACCTTTGTCCCTTGAGTCGCACGGTTTTATAGATTTCTTAACCGTAGTCGCCTCTCCATTGGTCTCTCATTGTCACCTGGTGACAATTCGAAACCTAATGAAGGGCGCGGGAGAGGTCAATGTTGCGACTGAATATGATTCCTCTCTCTCGTCGCGTTTTCCTCGAATTTATCCGTTTCCATTGTTTAACAAATTTACGAAAAAAACAATTGCATTGTTCACTCGGGACACCTAATCCATTTCCTTAGCGTCTGAAAAGGAGCTCTTTACTTTAAATCGACACCCATAATTCGGATCTCTCAGTCGACCCCTGTTCGGGTCCTCACATAAATTAGTTGATGATGGAAGAGTGTTTTTAAACACTAATCAAGTTTGTTTTGCAGTGACATATGTAAATCTTCTTATTGTAAAAATCTGCATTTATTCAACGCGCACACTGCACAAATGTTTATTGTTTCACATGCTTCTACACCAATTATCATCCACATTATTATGTTCCTTGAAAGCAAACAGACTGAATACTGTTAATAAAAATGTCTTTTTTGGCCTTGAATAATGATAATTTTCAAATATACGAGCGCTAAGATGGCTTTTCTTTCGCTAACTATTTTGCTAACTTGTATACATTATGGTAATTTTCCCTGTATAGTTGTAACACAAGAATTGAAAAGGGATATAATTATCCGAAATGCATACTGAAATAAATAAAAAGTCTTTCTAAAGTTTGTCCTCCGTTTCAATGATGGTATAATAAGTCTAGCGGAAAAGAAAAGCCATCTTAGTACTCGTATATTTGAACACAAGACTAGACAAGAAGCGTATCGCATAATTCAATGATAATTTTGTTTAAATCTAATCCTCTTCTTAAATAAATTATAAAGAAATGTTAGTATGAATCCCATATGTATTACATGAATATCTGAAAATAATTTTTAAATAAATATAATAAATTTGAAAGTACTAAGAATAAAGTAAAGATTATAGTTTTAGGATTAAAAAACAATAACATTAATACTACTGAGATTCAAAACACCAACCTCATGATTATGAAATCAGCTGCCCCCTCCAAGCCACATTACTAAGGATTGGAATTCTAAAGGTTTTAAGTGATTTGCAATTTTAAACCTCAGTTCTCTTGTTTAATTTTGAGTATTATGCCTTACTGCTTGGCACATGTCAGATGTTGGGGATGCACTATAAAGTCACTGATTTTGATCACCAAGTTTGATCAAAATTAGTGACCCCAACATCATGTAAGACTCATTTTTTAACAATGTTTACTTATTTTAGTTGTTAAAACATTACTATTATATGCTTGTTTTATAATCTTCCTTTTTCTTTGTTTGATTTATTTCTGTTCTTGAAATAAATTAAATTTAAAATTCCTTATACACTTATCTGTGTACCCTATAAATGACAATGTGGTGTATACTACATATTATAATGCTACAAAGAATGAGAGCAAGAATTGGCCATGATACATGATACAGTCAATGCTTTCTACTTCTGACAAGGAAGGCAATACATGACTTTAGATCAGTGTTTCTCAACTTCTAATGAATCGTCGCCCCCTTCAATAAAACCATTACATAGTATCGCCCCCTTCACTTCACTTCAAAATTCCAATGCCGAGGGCCAAGGCTAACGCCAAATTCGTATTGCATTGAATAGACTAGTGACTAGTATAATGTTATTTGTTTAATTATTGTACGATATAAGGAATAAAATATCTAATTATTCTTACTATAATTTTTTACTATATCATCCAGAAAATTGTTTTTTGGCCCCAAAATATAAATTGTTATTAATTGCCACCTCAACCTGGAAAAATGCCCACATGGGGGCAATATTGCCCCGTTGAGAAACACTGCTTTAGATGATCAAACAAATGAGAACAAGTCAAGAGCAAGAAATGCAAGAAGTAGAGGACATGGCTTATATGGTATGTATAGACCTAGAGAAAGAGTGCAACAGGTGTCTAGTGTGGAAACTCGTAAGACTTATTGGTCTCACTAATTGTGAGTGTAGGTGGTCCACCACGTGGGGAAGAGAGACAAAGAAACCAGTTTGTAATAAGTTTATAGAAATATGACAAAGTACATACGTTTTCATACAATTATAACGACGGTTTACAAGATACGATTATAACGACAGTTCACAAGATACAATTATAACGACAGTTCACAAGATACAATTATAATGACGGATCACCAGATACAATTTTTTTCACACATAAAAAAGATTCTCACCGTTACAATTCTATAGTCCTAGCTGTTACACTCGTTGTAATCCAATCTAATTCAGGAACACACCAAAAACAAAAAAAACCAAGTCCACAGTAGAAGGAGCACCACGTGTTCCCTGACTCCTCTGTCGATCCAGGAGGTAAGAAGGATAATCCCCTATCCGGTCCATGGCCTTAAATACCTCCCTTACACCTTCCCCAAGTTGCCACCCCTTTTTCCCCACGGCTGAAAAGTAGCCAAAAAAGCAGAAAAAAAAAAAAAAACTATATGACATGTATAAGGCAGAGGGCTACAACCACACACTAGACAGAAGGCTTGGAAATGTGTAAGGGTTAAGGGAATACCAGAAAAGTATGTAAGACTTTTAAAAAAAATGTATAAGACAGCAATGACTCAAGTAAAGAGTGGTATAGGTATGACAGAGGGATTCACAGTAAGAGTTGGACTGCACCAGGGCTCAGCCCTCAGCCTGTTTCTGTTTGATTTGGTGATGGATATATTAGTCGAAAATGTGAAGAGCAAGGCACTGTGGAGTATGTTGTTTGTGGACAATATTGTGCTGTGCAAAACATTCTGAGATGAGGTAGCAAAGAAACTGAAGGAATAAAGGAAAGTGCTGGAAGAGGGAGGCATGAAGATCAACAGAGCAAAGACAATATATACAGCATCTGGTGAAGGGGATGAGAATTATATATAACTTCAGGGTAAAAAGTTAATAACAGCTTAAATTCCAAAATACTTAAATTTGGAATTTAAGTATTTTGGATCATGTATAGAAAGTGATGGAGAAATGATTGCAAAAATCAGCATAGAGTTCAGAGTGGATGCTGAACTGGAGAAAGATGAATGGGGTGCTGTATAATATAAGAAAATAAACTGCAAAATGAAAGAAAGATTATACAAAACCATGGTAACCTACAAAGATGAACAGTGCTGAAACATGCGCAATTACAAGAGCCCAGAAAAAGAAAATGGAGATAGTAGAGATGAGAATGCTCAGATGGATATGTAGTGTGGCGAGTAAGAACAGATTAGGAACAATTACATAAAAAGAACAGTCAAGGTTGATCCTATAAATAAAAAGATGCAGGAAAATAAATTAAGATGGTTTGGACATGTGGAGAGAAGAAATGACAACTAGGTTGGAAAGAGGATTGGGAAGTTAAAAGTGATAGGGAAGAGGAAACGAAAAAGACCAAAGTTAAGATGAAGAGACAATGTGGCAGAATATTACAGAGAGGAAAAGAAGAAGAGAGGATGCCCTGGTAGAGCGAAGTGAAGAAAACAGATTAAAGATGGAAATGCTGATCCCATATAAACATGGGAAAAAGCAAAGACAAAAAAGAACTGCTTATCTCACAGAGTTATGAAGTCAAATAACATGAATTCTGGAAATCAGCCAGAAAAAATGTAAGGGCATCACACAAATACAGCAAATGCTAATCTCTCATGTTCAAACTGTGTTATATATATTCAATATAATTTCATGTTATTAAAAATAACTAAGTCTGTCAGTTTGAGCCAGATACTGAGTGAAGCAAGATGTCTGGTCCATAAGGTCACACCTAGTATTAATTAATTCTTCACAGAGTTATGAAAAACAGTGGTATTGCATTGTCACAAGTATTTTCCAAACAATGAAAGTATCGTCTTAACAAACAAAAATGATAAACAGTAACATTTATTGCCAGAAGCTAACCATGATCTGATCTGGCAAGTTACAACATTAATTATGATTTTTTAGAACTTAAATGATGGTATGCTGAAATTTTCACTTTACTCAGATTATGCCATGCAATTGGTTCCTAAAAAATTATTTTGCATTAGACATATTTTCAACTTACAGTATTTTATGTAGCAAATAATTTCATTTAGGCATATTTCCTTTCTATAGAGGTATGTATAAATAGATTTTACTATAGTTTTTTATATAATGATGATTTATTAAACTTCATAGAATAATTTTTTACATATAAAGTAATGTTAATTTTTAATCATTTGATCATGTTTAAAAACTATTCTCAGAAAAGATTATTTAAAATTAAAATAACTAATAGTCACATACCTCAATTATTTCTTGAATTACTTTCATACCGGTGGGAGTAAAATTAATATCTAAATGATCTTTTGAATCAATGACAACATAAGTTGCTAAAGTTTCAACTCTTTGATTTAGGATAGAATCAACAGCATCCTCTGAAGGAGATAATAAAACTACACAATTAATGTTGTAATCTGTCTTTTGTAATCACAATTAATAATATTTTCTCAAAAAAAATTAAACAATTAAATTATCAAAAAATTTTATTTAATACATACCATACATTCTACCTTTGTTTTTTCCAGATGAAATAAATACAGGATGTTCTTCAATTGATCCTTCATTATCAGCTGTCTCAGTTTCTCCAGAATCTGATTTAACATCTGTATCATTCAGATTATCAGAATCACTTAATTCTTCACTACTTTCATCAGAAAATAAATGACCAAATGTTGAAGCAATTTTTTCTAATATTCCATCTTCATTTTCAGAATCTGAATCTGGAGGATATGCGACAAGACTACCAGAATCTAAGATTTAATCAATTTTGCATTAATTTTGTTTTTTCTGATTTTTTAAACATTGAAAATACAGTGGATTCTTGATCTATCATTTTTGGCAGGACTTGGGGAAAAACCAACTAATGAAGGAAAATGATTGACACAGGAAATTGATGGCATTGATGATTTTATTGTTTATCTCATATGAAATGTGTATTTTCCAGTGATAGGCTTATATGATGGCTTTCTGTAAAACTAAATGATATGGAGCATGCACATGGATGTTTGTTTATTCTAAATTTTAAAAAATTGTTAAGAATACTGAAATTTGTCCCATTTTCTTTTGGTAAGAATACTTAATGTATTGACTCTTTTTCTTGCACTTGAAGATGATACTGTAGAAGTGTCAAAAATGTTAGTGAAATTATAAATTTTTGTTACTTACAATCTGTTGATTCTCTTATGGAAAAGGGTTTTGACTTTTCTCACTTGTCCAGATGATCTCCCCTACCTCAAGACAGCACAGGGTTGCCAACCATACAGGAGAAAAATCATCATATCTGTCCCTTGAAATTATTGTATTTCATGTAAAATTATCACACATTCATCTCAATCCTTAATACTTCTATGTAAGTATAAACACGGTTTGCCCTATGTCAGAACCTTGTAAACTTCTTATCTGCGATCCCTTCTTACAATAAAAATATTTTTAGATCCCATTCATTTAGCAATAAAGTTTTCACAACTATCCCTTACAATATATAATGCTGTGGCTACACGCCATATTTCCAATGTATATTTTTGTATAAATGTATATTACTTTATAATTGTTTGTTCCCTGTCCACCTTTCTATCTTTTCTATTGTCTTATCTTTCTGGAATGTTCTTGTTTAATCCTCCTTCTTGGTATGTGGACAACTAATCTCTGAGAACAATAGATGGAATGCAACCCTGAGGGCAAGAAGGGTAGCACGTGGCTCATTCTAGAGCAGGAATCCAGAGAGGTAAGACGGCAAAATCTATCTCCCCAGTGCATTTTGCCCTTACATGGTAGAAACAAGGACTTTGGGAAGAGAGAGAAAAATTGATTGTGAGAAATAGAAAACACAGTCAGTCCTTCGAACTGATTATAAAATAGTGAGAGAATTGAGCCTATTCATGATCCCAGGAAGAAATCTCATCTCAACATACTGACGGCAAATAGAACATTGCAACAGATTTTGGGTACCCTCTTTCCTATTCCCTGTTCTTACTCTTCAGTTTTTCTAATTAATTATCTTATTTTTATTAGTTATAAGTAGTCGTAAGCACCTAGTTGTAACTTATGCATAATTCAAGACAATTAGACAATTGATTCGGGTAGAGATCGCCACGCAAATTTTTTGTCAGGGATCAATCTTGTTTAATTTTTCGTGTGATTACTATTGTGTATTATTTAATGGGAGAGGTATTAGTTGGCATCCTAAAAGAATACTGTATTGTGATGAGCAAGTAATAAATTTCTTTTTTATTTTAGTCCTTTGTCTACATTTCGCTCTATCATTTTCACAATGCAAAACAAACTTCTGAATGGGCATAAGATAAAATTTACATTTTTTTTCATACAATTTCAACATACCAAACATTAACAAATTATTACTGACAAATATGTAACATTCCTTTATATACCATACTTATTTCATATACATAAATGTTAGTTTTTCCAAATTTTTGTGATCATCTAAAATTTTTAGTCCTTGAGTGATCGTTACTCTCTATGCCAAAAATGTTTCAGTTCTAGACAGTTCACTAGATGGAACTACTCTGTAGGTACTACATTATTACATCTTATTATATTTTATACAAGTAGAGTATAATGACATTTCAACAGAATGTTTATTTGCACAAATTTTCTTTTCACATCAATTTGAGTATTTTATCAGTAGGTGTAAAAGTTTGGCAGTTAGCGGTCTCAAAAAGTATGAAAGGTTTATCTTATAATCAAGAATATATGGTAGTAGCCAAACTAAAACTTCCAAAAATTTAGTAGCCTTCTAGCAGTGAAAAAAAAAAAAAAAAATCAATGAAAAGGCAATACGTATAAAAATAGCGATTGCAAATTGGTTTTTTTTAAATTAACAGTTGTTTTCAGAGTAAGGCATATTTATGAAATTATTGTACTGTACAAAACCCTATTATCATACAGCCATTACTGTACATTGTACAGCACCTAAAATAATCATACAAATACGAAAATTATTGTACAGATGGCAAATCCTGAGACAACATGTTAATTTTTATTAGCGTTGCCAGGCTTTAAGAGGAATGTTGCCAATAAAGTACAATATTTTGTAAAGCAGTAGAAAAAAGTAGCCAAAAATTATAATAAAAACTGGTTAGCTATAGTCAAATTTAACTACATATTTAACTGCTAAATTTGATGTTTTTTTATTTTTAGTACATGAAAATCAGTGTTTCAATTTAACATTCTCTATTGTGAGTAAAATGATTGACACAGGATAACATTTCTTTCAGTTAAAATACAGAACGAACATTGTGGGAAGATGAATGATACAGGAATAAAGAATATGGGAAAAATTAACATTATATATATGGGTCTTCATTTGGGACTGGAGAAAACAACAGATAGATGCAGAAAAATGATTAATATGAGAACAATAGATTGAGAATTCACTGTATAAATATAAGTTTTCCTTTATGAATAATGGTTAAGAATGATTAAGAAAAGTATTCGGAGATGATATATATAAGTTGTACGAAGTTTGGTTATTAAAACAAAACACAGCATTTGATGGGTATTGCCTGTATATANTAAGAAAAAAAAAAAAAATTAGATTGAAATTTATATAAATTAAAATCATTATAAAAAAATGAAAAAACCGTATTTATTTACTAGTAGAGAGTAGGGTATGTCCACAAAATAGAATAGCTCATATGATGTTTTTGTGAATAACCAAGGTCATTACCCAAATGCCTGAATCAGTGCGATTGTTGCAAACATTCGCACTGATTCAAGCAGTACTGCCAGATGCAAGAAAATAAAATTTGTTTATTCAAAAAATTACAAATAGGACATAATTCTGTATACTCTATACAGTATTATTATATAGATGATGATCGCTGATCTAAGCTAAATTCATAGGCCGTTGATAGTTTGGGGGTTGTCTTAAAGGACATATATATGGTAAAACTATAAAACTTTGATGAAAATTTATACTTCGTCTTATCTGAAGGTTGTTTTATCTGTGGAAATATACAGTATGTAAATTATCATTGTAATTATTTTTGAAAAATAAGAATAAATACCATAAACGTCTAAATAAATATGGCTGTATAAAAATAAAATATATATAATAAAAATTTATTCACTTCTGCAATAAGATTGTCCTTAGTTTCTGAAAATTCATCAGTATAGTCCTCTGCCTAAAAACCCTTCAGAAACTAAAGACAATCTTATTGCAGAAGTGAATAAATTTTTTTCATGGTACTTTGAAAACCTGAGAACTCAAAGGTATATTACATCAGTAAGAGCAAGAATTAAGCCAAAGGTTACACATTACAATATCAGCTCATGATCTTAATAAAGTAGCCAATATAAAAATACTTTAAAGTATTTTATGTTTCAAAACTAACATAATTTTATAACTATTTTATCTTGTAATATGTAAGTGTAATGCTTTCACATTGATTCTCTTTTATTTATAGAAATATTTTCTTCATACATATCTAAACTTACATATAAACTTTATAACCCACTTATGAATATGTAAACAACTAGTAAATGAGTTATCAAAATATGTATAAAATATATATACAAAGTTTTATTTTTATAATATAGTGAGTTAATTTATATATTATAATAAGATAAAATATAAATATTAAAATATACAGGATAAAATATATTGGTAAAAGTTATAAATTTGAGTCTAAACAAAAAATTTATTTTGAACTCTTCTAAATATTAATTTACAACTTAAGAACACTAGCAGAATCTACCTTTGTTTATCAGCTCTGCTTACTTTTATAAACAAGACCCTATAGTGAAAGATTAACTCCAATTTCTGTGTTCCAACAATTTTAAACAGACATTTAGAAAACTTCAGAATATTTTTTGTATTTAGTCACCAATTTTGTAATTTTTTTCAGGTAAAATATTTTTTCATCCATTGCAACATACCATGAGATTTTACACTTCCTAATCTTTTTGGACGTGCTACAGGATGGTGTCTAATTACTGTCATTCCCATTTCTTCATCAGTGTCATCATTATCTCCAGATGATGAATCAGATACAACTCTTGAAGTTAAAGATCTAGTATCACTATCAACTATATCTGACAACAGGATAGCATCTCTATCTGTCTGTGAACAAAAGATTGGATTGCTGTGATCCTGAAACACCTATAAATGATTAAACATATACTGCATTTCAGCATTTTAACATAATTAATATGAATATGTTTGGTTATATATATATATATATATATATATATGTAAAATTAAACTAATTTAAAGATATTACCTTAATTAAAACTTCCCAAGGACGATAATAATTTTCTGATTCCATAACTGGTTCTATTATTGGTTCCCATACAGCAATATTTTGATTAAAATATAAAAATTCCAATTGGAGTTCCATTTTCATATAAGGCTAAATAAATTATATTGTTTTTTAATAATTTTGTAGAAATTACAACTAATGTAATCAACATTATGTGAAAAATTTAGATCTTTTAATGGAATAGAGTGAATATCAATTTATTCAATACATTCAAAAGAATATCTTTAACCCTTTGATGAATACTCCTATATATATGTTATTCAAGTTTGTATCATTGTAGTAAGCTCATATATTTATGGACAAATGTGAAACTTTACAGAAAGATACAAACAACTCTTGACAAGTCTAGAAAACTTTCTCCACATGGTTTTTGTAAGTCTCACAAGATTTAGCCTAGAATTTTATAGCATAAAGACAAACATGGCATCTAGTTATTCACACATGCTATTGCCTTCTGAATTGTTGGAGTTATTCAACACATTGAAATCAGAAAAAAATATTGCCTAGTTTATTAAGAAACAAGTAAAAAACAGCAAGGCCATTTTTGGGATGAAACTATGTCTCGAACACTCACTACTAAGTGAGATCACTTAGACACTCACAGTGGGTCTCGTTCTCATTCTCCAATCTTCTTTGATATCGCTGGTTTTGAGCATAATCATTCAAACTTCGCTGGCCTCGACCTTGGCCATGACCATGAGGTTGTCCACAGAGGAATTTTCAGTGAAATTAACCTATCCAATGTTGAAATTTTTCTCCATTACATACATGTTACCCCTGGTTAAAATTTTGTAATGACCAACAAAAATTCCCTGTTTTTGAAAAAAATAATTGTGACTATTGTATTGTCTGAAATTATTTTTTTATTTTACACAAACAAAATAAACATATTAATAAATGTAAAAACAAAAAAAAAGAAGTTATATTTTGGAAGTTACTTTTAATATAAAATTATAACGACTAGCGTCATCTAGTTTCAAAAATGTTCCAATGTTGAAATGAGATAGCTCAGATCAACCGGTCAAGGTCAGCAGGTCATGACCAGAAATATGTTGGAAATAACAAGGGACAGGTAAATGGGTTTTTTTCAAAGATTCATTTGTCAAAATTCAATTTCACAATGTTTGCATTTCCAACTTCCCATGAGCAATGCATGCACAAATCTTGCACTAGCACCTATTTGTAGAAAAAGTGTCGCCATTTTGTATTTTACTTTGACTCAGTTCTCAGTCCCAAGTACCTACAAGTCTGGGTTTTTATGTGCACATAATTTGGGCACCAAATACTCTGTGCCAAATTGCAACTCCTAACATGTACTGTACTCCTTCATACCTCTATGGTGTCCAGATGTTACAGCACCATGATTTTATAAACAAGACATAGTCTCGTCAATATGAATTAGAAAATTAGATATTAATTCTTAGAAGCAAGCATAAAATTGCTTAGAAAAACTAATCATACAGGAACACAATGATATTAGATTATACAAGCTTTCAGGGGCGTGCCATGACATTTGATGATAGGGAAGCTGTGTTTCTGTAAGAAGCCGACATCCAGGGGCAATCAGTCAATTGCGCATCAGTGATGATCTAGGGTCCATTCATATCGTTTATTCGATAAGCCAGTAAAAACCGGAGATTTCTCTAAACGCATTTTTAATATCACAATTACATTCCGAATTGCTAGCCACAATATAAGTGCTACAATTAAAAATAAAATAATAAAAACTTGTTTGGTGAAATAAAATATGTGGTGGATGTACTGGTACATACATAATATTCTTCAATTATATGAATATACTTTTAAAAAAAATTATAATTAAATCTAGCTTTGCAAAGAAACGTACATAAAAATATAAAATATTCTTTACTTTTTAAATCTTAAAACAATGCACTTAGTCAAATAGCTCCCTACGAGTGGCTAATGGATGGAATCGAAGACAGTTGCAGAGCGTGCATACACGCGGACTGTCAAATCCCCAGGGTGCTGATACCGGTCAGTGTCAAATACCTCTTATCGCATCATTAGTATATCTCAAAGGACATGACAGGGCTGTTGTAACTTTTAAACGTTTCTCACCATAGCTGTAAAAATCTAAATATGTTAAACTTAATAGTCATTTGTTTTCTAACTAATTTGTTTTAGGACCAGGTGTTGTCCATGGAAATTTCCAAAATTTACAACTTTTCGGTCACTCT
The DNA here is from genome assembly GCF_000671375.1 of Centruroides sculpturatus. Lineage (NCBI taxonomy): Eukaryota > Metazoa > Arthropoda > Arachnida > Scorpiones > Buthidae > Centruroides > Centruroides sculpturatus. The sequence goes on along the minus strand of NW_019385631.1, from coordinate 173,252 downwards.
CATTAAACTGGAAAAATTTCTGTCTTTATTACATCTAATACAGTATTTCGAAGAAATCAGTTCCCACTGTACTCGGCTATAGATTGGTTCGATTAAGCTTTTGTTTAAGTAATATTCTGGCTCTTTTGTCAGGGTTTTGTTTATGTACCCAATTCCCTAATCGCTTAATTATTTAACTACTTCTTAAGTAGAAATAAGTTGAAACCAGTTACTTTGTACTCGAATATTTGTAGTCTCGGGAAAAAAGTGGAAAGACAAATTTTTATGACAAATGGATACATAAATCGTAAATTTAAGGAAAATAAATTCTAGAGCTTTTTCTGTACCTGGTGCATCTCTCTTATTCATTAAATTTAATCGTAAATGACGCTGTCGAAGTAACAGTTAATTTTTTAACATTATACAAGAATTGTACACATTTTTTTCCACATCCCCTTAAAGATGGGATATACGAAATCGTAATATCACCAGTTTAACATTGAAATCCGTGAGTAATATAAAATCGGAGAGCGGAATAAATATATCAAATATTTTAATAGATTTTTTTTAACTCCTGTCAACTGTACAGAACTATCGTAAAAACATACCAGTAAATTCTTATCGGTTGGGTTAAGTTATAAGTCTACTCGTTATTCACGTAATCAGCCAAATCTAGCGGGCGGGCGGCTAACAGCTCAGAACTGGACCCAGGTAGAATTGGAAGCGTTATATGTGTAGCATCAATCCAAGGTCGTAGGCTTCCACCGGCTAAACCGGGTGAGGGTGGTGCTTCGTAAAGCACATGCGCAAATCTGGCTTTTTGGAATCTGACAATACAGAGATTCCACACAGATATTCCAGACAGATATTCCAGAGATTCAATATATTCGAATATACAATAGCAATCTTTTTTTTTTCACGTGTTGTATAGAAATTTGTAATAAGATACATAATGCGGTTATAATAAAATATTGTGTGATTATTTTATATAATTAAAATTAATACGTATTTATTTTTTATAAAATACAAGGGAAGTGGCACTTCCACCGCTTCTAATGACAGCATGCCACTGCAAGCTTTATTGATTACAAACGAAAGTATTTTGGAGTGTTTGTCCCCCATCAGTCCTTTTATTCAGTACATATCTGATTAAAAACATTAAAAGTTTTGGGATTACAATTCTAACTATTTACATATGTGCACTAAAATACATAAAAAATAATGTTATCTGGAAAGTAGTAATGATGTGTATTATAGTTATGTGGATAACAACTGGATTCATAGAATTGAGTTTGTTCTTAAAATTTGATTGGTTGATTTCAATTAAACTTTGACAATTTACATAATATGATATGAGGAAATTACAAATACAATAAAAATTGAATGGCCATGATTTTATTTTTGAGATACAAGGTTGCTAGCAAGAGCAACTTTTAAATTCTTTTTTTATCCCAGCAGCAGCGGTACCTACAGACTATAAAAAGGGCATCATATGTACAGTATATACGATGTATATACTTTGTATATATTACAGGTATACCTTGATTAATGCAATTAATTAATTTCTTGAAGATATCATGTATATCAAAATTGCATTAATCAAATACAGTGGTACCTTGATATGTGACCAAACAATCATGAACAACTAGAACAAATTTTCCATGATAAAAATGAGTAAAGGTTTCATTTTATTTTTAAATTAGTAACTAATTTAAAAATAAAATGAAACCTTAGAGCTCTCCTGGTGATTATGAAAAGGTTAATAGAACAACGAAGGTGGGTACATGCCTCAAGTGCCCCAATGTATGGGTGCCCCTGGCCAGCAGTAATGTCACTGCTACAACAGTGGCAAGTGATCATTGTAGATAGTCCTCAAAACATTGTTATTGACAGTGTTTCAACTCAATTCTTAGTTCATATTCAGACAGAAAATGATTTGTACTTAGGTTAAAAACTAACTCACTAACTCATCAAGAGGTTAAATATAAAAAACAATCATTTTACTATGTAATTCAATTTCAGATTTATGCTAAACAAATTCTGAGTTAGATAATAATAGACTCTCCTTCAGTTATATTCAACAATAGAACCAGAGGCTGTTTTCTAATCATCAATCATTTCTTGTCTTTGAGAGATAGTGTTTATATCATGAGCTTGTTGTGGAGTGATTAAAAATTTGTTTATGTCTTGAGAAATTGTATCATCTCTCCACATGCAATTCTATATGTAAACTACTTATTCTCTTGAGAATTCTCTCTTATTCGAAAAATTAGCAAATAGTTGTCATTCCACTATTCTCTCATTTTTAGTCTTGATTTTGTTGTAGAAAAACAAATGATTGAATACTACTCACATTGTATGATATTTGTAAAATATTTTCTTTCTTAGAAGAGATTACTTTGAGATAGAGATAATATATTTGATGTGGGCAATAATAAATTTAATTTATGATATTATCTTAATAAAGAAGCTCCACTCAGGGTCATTGGGCTGTCCTTAAAATTACAAAATACAGATATAGATGGGTGGGTATACAAATAATCATTAACACTGCATTACAAAGGGGTGTGATGTTTACAAAAATGTTATGTAATGCTAGGGTCTTTAAACTGATTGGTGTTGTTTGTTAACATGTTAACTACTGCCTGTACATTGATGTGTTCCCAATCTGGGAGCCAAAAGAAAAAAACTTGGATATTTAATATTTTTTGTTTCAAGTTATAAAAGAAACATTCAATATTTTATTAAAATTTTAAATATAAGGATTGTTATATAATATTTAATTTAATGAAATTAAGTAAAAATATACAAATGACTACTGGCTGCTATATGGCTTGGTAAGGAATAGTATTTGCCAGGAGGCCATATGACATCAGGCTGTTGCATTTACTTATTGTGCAATTTGGTGTAATAATACATGTTTACTGGTTCCCACATGGTTAGTTGTTAACTGTCAACTGTGTTTATAGCAATATAATTCCAAAACAGATAATTTTAGCAGAATTTCACCAAAAAGTTTTCACCACAATAATTCAAGTGACAACAATTTTGATAGCAATGATATAGAACAGGACCCAAATTTTTCTGAAGATGAGAGTGACTTGGAATCAAATGAATCAATCTATCAAGATATATTGGATATTGAAGATGAATTATGTGATGTGAATGACACTAATCATGATAATATTATTACTTCGAAAGATGTATGGAAATCTATCAGCACCTGTAGAGCAGCAGGTCTTTCCTCAAACATTCAATGAAGGAGTGAAAAACAAATTTGTTTTCCAGTGACCACCCAATAATACAAACTGTTTTTAACTCACAAAATTATTGAACATATAACACATCAAATGAACATTTATGCTACAAAATTTTTGGCAGAAAAAACAATCAGTAGAAGTAGTTGACTAAATCAATGGAAAAAGATATCAATATATAGGAAATGAGAAAATTTCTTGGACTTCTATGGATGGGTTTAGTTAGATATCTAAAGTTAAGTGATTACTGGAATATGAAACCTACATGTAGAAATAGTATTGCACCACAAACCATGTCACATAACAGATTTAAAATATTGCTAACCATGTGGCATTTTTCAAATAATGAAGAATCTCATGGTGACCAACTACATAAAATAAATATCCTGATAAATGAAGAACAAATGTGAAAACCTTTACCAACATTATAATATACCTGGCAAATTTTTTTTTACATGAGACAATGGCCCCATTTAGAGGATGATTACTTTTTGCCATATTTCCATGGAAATGTCACAAATATGGTGTTAAATTGTTTGAAATTTGTGATACTACTGGATACTACATACAAATTTATAAACGTAAAAATGAAAAAAAAAAAACACAGAAAGTCATTTCCTTATCAATCAACATTGTGCTCAATCTAGGCAAAAAGTATTTTAGTAAAGGCCATATATTCATTATAGATAATTACTATACATTGATAAAGCTGGTAAAACATTTATTACAGAGAAGTATTCATCTTATAAGGTCATTAAGAAAAAATAGAAAATGCATTCCAAAGGAGGTGGTAAACAAAGTTATCTAGACATAAAATTATTGGAATGCATAATGAGAAGGAAACCGTTGTACAGTCGACCCCCCTATAAGATAGAGATACGTTCCATTCTCTAGGAATCCGCTTTCTTACGAATCCTTCCAATCACAACCCGACACGTGTCAAGTTTACGGACTACGGCTGTTTGAAAGATTTTCTTCCATAAAATTAATCGATTCTAGACTAATCCGACTCAACATTTCCAAAATACGTATATATTTTTTGGGAATAATCCGTATAAACTACGCTATAAACAAAAAATTGTAGGATTACTTACCGAGTGTCACCATTCGACATTGCCATTGCTCAACATTGTTTTCGTCGCGGAACAGCTCAGCAAAGAGCGGCCGATTTCTAACAACTTATTTTTCTGTGAAAACTTCGTAGAACTTCGGAGACATCATTAATATAAATAATTTTAATCGCCGTTGAATAAGAAATGTTTCTTTCACAAGAAATGTATAAAATTACAGTACTGTATTAGACTTACGGTACCTAATTTACATACTGACAGACGATAGTTAGCGTAAAAATCTCCGTAGTGTGGCGCCACGCTAGACGGCGGAAATTATATATTTAATTATAACAAAGTTACAATAAGTTAATATATAATTATATATACAGTACCTAATTTATATATAATTAATATATAATTATATGTACAGTACCTAATTTATATATAATTTATATAATACTGTCCAGACGATAGAAATCTCTCCGTAGCGTGGTGCTACGGACGGCGGGAAAGTAGTTCGGCTTCCCGATGACGTTTGAGGTGTTTATAGGGAACTTTTACTATTTTTTACGGATACCGGTAGCAATTTTTTCGTAGTTTTATAGGAATCGTAACTATAAAACTACCGTAATTATAGGGACCGTAATTATAGGGGGGTCGACTGTAGTTAAGTGGAAAGATAAACAGGATGTCCTTATGTTGTCCACAAAACATATCACAAAACTTACTTCTACAAAAAAAAAAAGCAGAAAAAAAGAAAAAATTTTGAAACCTAAAATAGTTCAAGACTACAATACCAGAAAAACAGGCATTGATTTATCTGATCAATATTCCAGTTACTCCATTGCAGTGCAAAAGTCTATAAAATGGTATCACAAAGTTGCAATGGAACTAATTTTTGGTACTACCACTGTCAATGCACATGTTATCCACAATAAGATATCCAAAAATAAATTATCCATTACTACATTCAAAGAGTTTTTAGTGGAGAGCTTACTTAATATCAGTTAAATTAATTAAGAATCTATGGCTACAAACCCCAAAAAAAAAAACATAAACTGGAAGAAAGTTAAAGAAAACCAAAGAAATAGAAAATTAAGAAACTGTTGTGTAACCTGCTGTACTAAAAATCAGCAGTAATTGGAAAATCATGAAGCAGATAAAGCAAGTGTAACACCACAAGTTACTACATATTGCTCACAGTGCCCAGAAAAACCTGTAATGTGTGCAAGTTGTAAAAATTCATGAATGAATATTGCCTATAAATATGTGTAAGACCCCATTTAACACTGCCTCGCTTAATGCTGATTTAATATAATGTGGTCTGCTCAAAGCCTAAAAAAAAGCTCAAAATTTACATTGATTTAAATTATTGCGGCATTTCATTGATTCGTATATAATATGATTATTTATGAACATGATCTGATCAGCAAAAGGTGTATTTTCTTTAAATCTATGTTTGTTTGGTGCAATTTTGAAAAAAATATAACATCATTGATGCCATAGGCAATATTGACTTCACTTGGCAAGAATTAACTGATAAATGCATGAAGTGTAGAAGAAGTTATGGCTGAAGGTATCCAAGAATTCTCAATGAGAAGAGCCTATTGCTGTATCATTAGGTTGACCAAACTCAACCTAATCAATATAGCAGGACTAGGATATGTAGACGAGCAGGATATTGAGGAGTTACTGCAGATTTCTGGTGAGAGCCTTACCAACGACGACTTCAAGGACTGGCAGAACAAGGAACTCATGTAGAACTGGAAAATAGAGATTCTGAAAATGAAGTATCCAAAAAACTGGCTACAGATTTCCTTAGTAAAAGTTTGGTAACAATAACTAAAATCGTTAATCAAATTGTAGCGAATAATCCAGATTTTGAAAGGAGTGCAAAAGCAAAATGAGGCGCTTTGAATGCAATCTTCTACTACTGACATTTGCTTAAGGAAGGAAAAAGTGATAAATAAAACTTTATGACTTTATTGCAAAAAAACAAGAATTTCAGAAAGTCAGGACCTTCATCACAAAAAATGAACTTTACATTTCTGTGTGCATATGTTATTATGCAAATTAATATAAAAATAACTTAAAATTAAAGTAAAATCTGTTGATTTTTGGTCGCATGTTCCCCTTTCCCTATTTACTCTGTGTTAAAATGACCTCATTTAACGCTGTTTAATTTAGTTATCTAGGAACATATCCCATGTGTTAATCAAGGTCTTACTGTATAACTTTCATACTTATTAGTTACTTTCTTTTATTCTTTCAAATAATTATTCTTTTGCATAAGTTTACCTTGATTTCTGTTTTTCAATATTTTTAGCATGCTTCATGGTAGTGGAGTTAGGACTTTTGTCTGCCTGTCAATTTCCACACACATATGCAATGACTTCACTTTTTTTTTTGTTACCTAAGTGTTAATTATGTTCTGTTCAATCCATTCATTGCACATGGACATGTGCAATGAATGGATTGAACATGTCCATGTGCATGTGCAAAAGAGAACTGAACATTTTTGTTTATGGTCACTGTAAGTGTAATAAAAACTACTTGGTTAGTATATTGTATTAAATTAAATTTTCTAATGAATTTATTATTTATTATAATAATAATAATAATTATTATTATTATAATAAATAATAAATTCATTAGAAAATTTAATTTAATACAATATACTAACCAAGTAGTTTTTATTACACTTACAGTGACCATAATAATAATAATAATAATAATAATAACTCTCTCGTGGTCACCACCTGGTTGTGGTGGGAGAGCCCAGTAATTTTACTGAACCATAGGGCAACGCAGGCTGGAGCACAAGCTCCTGGTAGGGACACCCATGCCAGTAAGGTCTATGGGGAGAAATGAAGCTAAGAGTGACCACACACCCACATTATGTGCAGATAATTATCATGGTAGTAACCAGATCTAAGTATGATACCGGCTCGGACGTCGCCGGGTTAACAAGGTCTGCATTCGTGAATTAGGCAGAGGCTCACGTTCGAAAAATAGGCCGCAGTCTCACTTGGTTACCGGTGGCGAAAGCATGGCTACTGCAATGCCCTCAACAGATGTGAGGAACCAACCTAGCCTTGGTGTTTCTGTGGCAATGCATCCACAGACCACAAATACTGGAAAACCACGCCAACAGATGAAATGGACATCAGAAATGAACGAGTTTATCATCCGCACTTACTATGCAATCAAAAAACTCAAAACAAACATGACAGCATACAGACAACAACTATACCATAGATTCACACAACAATATCCTCACCTCACTGTCACCGAACAAAGGGTTGTTGATCAGAAGAGAACAATTATACACAACAACCTTATCCCACAAACAACACTTGAACTTATCAAACAACAGGTTGCTGATCAAATACATCAACAGACAGAAACATTTAACAATAATGTATATCACGTAACCTGTCAGAATAATCCAGCAACAAGCATTGATAATAGCACACATACAACAACTACAACTAATGATACTACAGGCACTTACTCATCCATCACTGATAACATAGACATAGAATTAGTTAATACTCTCTCACTTATATTTCAGGAAACACTCGCTAAATATACAGGCACAGATCCCACATAAAGACCACGAATACCAAAAATCAACACTTCAAAGGTAGTAGGGAAAACACTAAATTATGTAAACACTCACTTACTACCAAACTACATTCAGTCAATTTCTACATTCTCAGACATTCATACGTTAGTTTATGCCAAGGCAGTCACAGTAGTAACACACCATGGACTGAAAATACACTCACAGACAGACACACACAAAACACAATCCTATCACAAGCCTGCCTGGCAGAGAAGAATAGAAACACAAATAAATGACATTAGACAGCAATTAGGCAGGCTGACACAATACACTAAAAACAACATAACACCCAAATTAAAGAAACAACTCAAAAACATTTTCAAGAAAATCAAAACACACACATTACAGACTACATCGATACACTAAAACAAAAACTCGCAGCCAAAGCACGTAGAATCAAACGATACAAAACATGTACACTACGAAAACAACAAAATAAATTATTCACAAACAATGAAAAACTTTTCTACAGACAAATCAGTACCAAAACAAACACTNATAGTACACAGCCACCGGTGTGAACCGAGTATAACTCACAAAACCCAACATAATAATAATAATAATTATTATTATTATAATAAATTTATTTTTAAAAATATTTGATTTGTTTTTGTGGAGCGTGCTATCAGATAGGCTTGACCAGTCTTGTTACTTTTAAATATGTAATAAAATAAAAATAATAAGTTTTCTACATGATTTTTACTACTATAATTTTTTGCTATTGAAAACACATTTTCACAGCTAATAAATTTTTAAATTTAAAATAGGCCATTACTACAACCAGCCATTGTTATTAATCTATAAACATTTGTGGGAAGCCAACACTAATGTATAAAACAAATGAATGTAGAGTCACAATAATTTTAAGCTGCTGTAATTACATTTGATAATATGATAACTAGACATTGTATGGCTCATTCAGTCAGAAATATACAGTATATGACAACAGGTGCATCACATGACAGTTAATCTGTTAAATATCATATGGATTTTGCCAAATAGTGACAACTTCTCAGACTTGGTTATAACTTTCATTGTCAAATTTGCCAAAAAAACTAATACAAAAGTAAAAACAAAGGCTTTTAATTTAAAATAAACTACATTTGTAATTTCATAATAATTTAGTCCAGTATGATAAAGTTTCATCACACTGGGCTAAATTATTATAAAATTACAAATGTAGTTGAGAAGAGAGCCTATAAAGACAAGAACCAAGTAGAGAAAAATGTTAGTTTTGGGCTCTCTCTCTCTTTCTTTTTGGATAATGTGACCAAGTGATAGTGAATAAAGACTCTAAGGTCAAAAACCATGAGGCTTGGCCAAGAGATTGATAGGGTCCTACTGAAAGAAAGATAAAGAAATAAAGAAGTAGAAACTGGAAGTCTACACTAGTTAAAGGAAAAGATGTAAGATATCATTCCTGAAGAGATCTTCCTTGACTGCTACTACATGGCTATATGATCAATTAAGGTTAGATTTAAATTAGCATTTGGCTATAATTTTCAATTTATCTTGCAACTCAATTATAAAAAGCTTTTAGTTTGAATAATTAAAATGCATAGCTTTTTGCATGTTTATTATTATGAACAAATAACATTTTAATAGTAACATTTTAAAATTGTATGTTTTTCAATTTGTTTAACAAATTTATATAATATATAATTACAATAACCAGTATTTTAAAATAATTTCTTATTTTAAATTTAAATAAAAATTATTTATTACCTGTTTTGACCAGTTATGAATCTCAGAATATAAAGATGTTTTAAAATATAACTTTGGTACTTTTCTTTTACCATTAATTTCTTCAAACATTATTTGAAGATTTGGAACACTAATAGTCAATACTTCTTGTGATTTTGTAGATGGATATGATGGACGAATAATTTCACTTTCATTTCCTAATGTAAAATTTATTATTATTTAAAATAATAGCAAATATTAAGTATGTTACATATTAAATTCTTAAACATATATGAAATACTCCAAACAAATACAAAATCAATAATTTTTTGACACAACTGAACATCAGTAAATGAAACATTTTTTAATACAATAATAAGAATAATTTCCTTACAAATACAAATTCTTTATAGTATAATTATAAAATTAAAAAAAAAAAGAATATATTCTACAAACTATTTATGCAAGTACATTGAGAATGCTAGATTTTATAATTGGGCTATTTTAAAGCTGATTAGAAATTAATTTAAAACTTAGAGATAGTCAATAACATCATTTTGTAATTTAACAATAATCAATTCATAATTTTAAAACAAAAATTTTACAGCAGATGAGAAAATGTTCTTTGGCTTTATTTAAATCTGGGCTAAAATTTATTTAAAAATTTTATTCCTACTAACCTGTGTAAACCATCCATTTATTAGGTGTAATTACTTTTGGTGACCATAGATCCTGTAATTCCTTATATTCATGTTTACTTGTCATTTTTTCCTTGCTATCTTTATTCTAAATATTTGAAAAATTATTTCAAATAAGTACATAATATGTTTATTCATTAATTAATTAAAATAGAAACTAGAATAAATGTATTAAGATATCATAGTAATGGAATTTCTCTGCATTATTTTCTTCTTTAGCTTTTACATTTTTATATTCTTATTTTTCTATAAAAATTCAACTTGTTCCCACTCAGATGTGTATTTTTAAACTGCCTTTCAATGTTAATAGTTTTTTACACACATACCACACATACACATAAAATAACCATAAACTTGTTAAAAACAAATCATATATAATTTGCAAGTATTATCACTTTTTGAAAAAAATGTTCAAATTTATAATTTTTGAAAAAAACTGTTCATTATTTTGCATTTAAAGCATAATTTTCAGTCAGTGTTATGATTAGTTTTGTTAACTTACATAAAAATCTGTGCCACTTGAAACTCTCTTCCTAAGCTTCTTTCTGTTTTTGCAGATCTGTTAACCAGCCTCTTCTGCACCTCATTTGAGTGTGCTTATCTCTGCTCAGGTAGATTTGCTCACAGGGATCCACTTTGTTGAGTCCTGATGAAGTTCCTTAGCTTTCTTCAGAAGTCTGCTATTATTTTTTAAGGAGATCAGACTTCTGAAGTAATGTCTTGTGTAGTGCACAATGGAACTTTTACGGTTTTAGGCAATTGAGTTTTGTTTGGCCTACTGGCCCTCACATACACAATAACAATAAAGTATTTAATAGATATATATCTACTATCAAAATATATGCAAGTTACAACAAGTTTTAAATCAAAATATGCCATAAGTACTGAAAATTATCAATTAAATCTTGGAAGCAAGAGACAAATAATGGTGGAACTTTCGGTTGCTGGAGTTTGAGTTAGATTTGTATTATTGGCAGAATACAGATCAGGTGTCATAGATTAAACTCTAGTTCTGATTGACTATATGTGAAATTTTTCAATATTAAAAAATGAAAGAAAATACAAGCTGGAAAAATGTACAAATAAGAATCACATAAATAACCTTTGCTTTATTCTAGTAGTAGATTATAGTGTATTTTAATATTGCCTTTTCATGCTAATAGCTTTTACATTAAGAAAAATAATGCAAACATGTTAAAAACAAATTATATATATATATATATACCTAAGTACTTTAGATAACAATATAATTATTATCTTTAGGTACCTATATATTGGAATAAATATTGAAAAAATAATAATCATATAAACAAATAATGAACTTACTGGATAATGTATAACTAAAAACCCGACACCTTATTAATCCAGCAATATTTAATAAGATAATAATAACGTTTTCGACTGTTTTAAACAGCCTTCATCAGTTAAACTATTTCAAACTAAAAGAATGCTAAAAATAGAACACAAGCTTTTAAAAACTCAAATTCCAACGTAAAATGCAGTCGTATAACAAAAACGGCTTTGCAGCATGGTTATCGAACAAGAAAAATTGAAGGGCTTATTAATAAGTTTCAGAATCCAACAAAACGACAACTTCTGATTAGTAATGAAAAAAGAAAAGTAGTCCTTAATTATTTTCCTTTCTTGCACACATTGATGAAGAAAGTGGCCAACAACAATAACATAAGAATGCTATATCGGCGTAACCCTACGATATATAGATTATTAAGAAACGACAAGAAAAAAGAAAACCATAATACTAGAATGGGTGTGTATGCTATACCTTTAAAGGATTGCCGATTTAACTCGGATCTTTTATATGTTGGTGCAACTATGCGACATTTAATGCAGAGAATTAAAGAACATAAATACTCCATAACTAAGAACTTGGATAGCACTGTACTTGTGGCTTTCGCTAAACAACAGGAAGTCGACGTGCATTGGGACAAGGCCTCTATCATCAGGGCCACGAACAACAAGCAAGCGCTGAAGTATCTTGAGAAGTTGGAAATATACAAAGCCCACATTAACAAGGGCTGTATTAATCATAGGGATGCGGATTGTTTATCCACCACATGGAAATCATTTTACCATAGCGCATAATGGTAAACTTATAATAGGCATTATTGCGGCAAAAAATTTGATTATGTGTATTTTTATTTTATTTTTATTCCGATAAGAATCATATGCGCAATTTTTGTACGATTTTGTTATACGACTGTGTTTTACGTTGGAATTTGAGTTTTTAAAAGCTTGTGTTCTATTTTTAGCATTCTTTTAGTTTGAAATAGTTTGAAATAGTTTAACTGATGAAGGCTGTTTAAAACAGTCGAAAACGTTATTATTATCTTATTAAATATTGCTGGATTAATAAGGTGTTGGGTTTTTAGTTAATAATCATATATGTAACCTTTGCTTTATTCTAGTAGTAGATTACTTCACTTGCCTTTCGTCTTTTCTCAATGAATGACAACCCAGAACTCACCATGTGGAGATGGCTGTGTGAGAGACAAATGATAAATATTTTTGAACAGCTTGACTGCCTTGCTTTAGGTCAATTATATGTGTGTTCCAATGCTCATTTTATAGCTTTCTACATTCAAACCCAATTCAAAATTTCAATTATTTTATGAATAAAACACGCCTTTAATAATCCAGTATTAAATATCAGCAATTAAAATTGCTGGATTATTAAAGGTGTGTTTTATTTGTGTAGTTATCCAGTATGTACATTATAAGTATATTCAATTACAGTAGTACCTCAGGATACGAAATTAATCCGTTCCTAAACTGAGATCGTATCATGAAAATGTCATAAGGTGAATCATTTTTCCACATACTATTACATGTAAAACCAAATAATCCATTCCAACATGAAAAACACACTCAAATTAAAGCTAAGTAGTGCATTGAAAAAAAAAACTTTAGTAAGGAAAACACTGAAAAATGCATTTTGTAGTTGTAAATGTATAAATAACCATAATAGAATAATAATTGATTAAAAAAATGTAGTTTTATTTGCACTTTACCTTTCAGGATAGACAATGGTGAAAGTGTAAACTGGTGGTGGAGCAGAGGGAGAAGGGAAATGATATTAAAACTTAACTTACATAACATAATGTAACAATAACTTAAAAATAACTTAACACTAATTTTTTTTTATCTTTTCTGTTTTATATTTTTTTAAAAATTTTTTATTCACTGCTTTTTGCTTTCTTTCCTTCACTTCCACCAGCACTTTCACTGGATAGAGGTCGCTTGGTAAAATATCTATCCAAAGAGGTTTGGCTTTATGTACTTTTTAAAATGTTTTTAAAATGACTTAGGCAATGTCATTAAACTGAGCAGTAATATGACTAGTGTGAACCTTTTCAAGATGTTTCTTTTCAATAAAATCAGTCACTTTCTGATAATACCTCAAGATTTCCTTTATCGAGTGAGATCCTTCCACGACAAAGCAAATACACGGACTGAGACTAATGAACAGAAAGAACACGTGATCATGGCAGTTGCGCTGCGAACTAATTTAACATCATATGGCAAGGTTTTGTTCATACTGTGGAGCAAAAAATATGTTTGAATTTCTTGTCATATCCTGAAAATTTCATATGCTGAAGCGTTCATATCCTGAGGTACTACTGTATTTTTTAAATTTACACAATTTAAATACTAAACTAAACTTTACTACTAATATATACTATATAATTTTATATTAATACACCATTCTTCAATTGAGTTATTATAATAAACTTTTTTTCTTTAAATTATCATAAAAAGCTTTCCAAGCACTTGATAATAAATCTGCATCCCTTATATTAATGCAATCTTTTCTGAAGGCTGTTTTAAATATCTATAATATATCCAACCATTTAGCTCTTCTTTATTAAAACACTTTTTAATTAATGCTGCTTGTTCTATTTTAGCTTTAATACTTGTTTTGGAGGCACATATGGAAAGCAATGTTGTTTGTTTCCTTTTCTCAATATCATATCTGTGTTCTTTAATCCTGCTGTTAATTGATCTGTTTGTGGCTCCTATTTATATTAAATCCTTTCCAAATCTACCATCTGTTAATAGTATGCCATAAATTCCCAGCACCCTGTTCCAATTTATAGTTTGTTTATCATTTCACATTTGGTATACTGTGCTGCATCTTTTATATGCAAGATCTTTTCCCTCCAATATATGTAATTTCCTTATATATATATAGGTTCCAGTATCTTGTCATATTCCACAATTATGTTTTTAGACTCAGATAGAGTTTCATTTTTGCCATACAGTGGTATCATGTCATATTGTCATATATGTATATATTTTTTTGTTAAACATATCACAAGTTTTATTGAGTATCCATGTATTTTTGCTATTCTTTTTATGTGCTTAAGCTCTTTGATCATATCCTCAATATTGGTGCAATGGGTAAAGGCCCTCCTAACTAAGGATCTAAAAGCAGCTAATTTATATCTAAATGGATCATTTGAGTGTTCCAGAATAAAAAAAAAGGAATGTATTCTAGTTCATAATATAAGTAGATATGTATGCCCTCTTCTTTAATTTCAATTTTAATATTTAAAATATGAATATGAACTGTAGTGTTGCTATGTTGTTCAACTTTTAGGGTAAGACCACATGAATTCATGTTAATTCTATTTTAAAAAAATGTTTATATCTGGTATATTTCATCAAATAGTGATATCTTCTATGTCTCTATTATATTAACCAGGAATTAAAGCTAAAACAAAACAAGCAGCATTAATTAAACAGTGTTTTAATAAAGAAGAAACTAAATGGCTAGATATATTACAGATATTTAAAACAGCCTTCAGAAAAGATTGCATTAATATAAGGGATGCAGATTTATTATCAAGTGCTTGGAAAGCTTTTTATGATAATTTAAAGAAAAAAGTTTATTATAATAACTCAATTGAAGAATGGTGTATTAATATAAAATTATATAGTATATATTAGTTGTAAAGTTTAGTTCGGTATTTAAATTGTGTAAATTTCAAAAATAATTGAAATTTTGAATTGAGTTCGAATGTAGAATAAAATGAAAATGAGCTATAAAATGAGCATTCTAAATGGAACACATGTATAACTGACCTAAAGCAGGGCAGTCAAGCTGTTCGAAAACATTTGTCATTTGTAATCTACTACAGTAATACCCCGAACTTACGTGATAGTGGGGTAGAGCGATAACCGCGTAAATCAAATTCGTGTAAGTCGGAGTATAATTTTGCAATTTGTGTAAAATCCAAGTTGGATGTATGTAAGCTAATAAATGTTCTCGTTAATCTTATCTCGTATTTCGATTTGTTCACAGTTGCAAGAAATCACCAGATAGAGTCTCTCAAGTCTCCGTAGATATAACAAACACAGAAATAAATAACACAAAATAAATTGTAGCTATGTGTTGATTCCACACGACACGTCCGAACATGTAAGCTGAACAATAGTGTGGGGGAGTGAGTAATCAAGAGTTGAGTGGCGCTCAAACAAAAGACAAATCGATGATATTTGAAAATCGCATAACTCCGGGTTCACATAAGTTGGGGTAGCATTAGTCGAGGCATTACTGTACTGGAATAAAGCAAAGGTTATGTATATGATTATTATTTTTTCAATATTTATTCCAATATATAGGTACCTAAAGATGATAATTATATTGTTATCTAAAGTACTTAAGTATATATATAATTTGTTTTTAGCATGTTTGTATTATTTTTCTTAGTGTAAAACCTATTAGCATAAAAAGAGAATATTAAAATACACATCTAATAGTACATTTAAGTGTTGTCATTATCTATTGTTCTAATTTCAGTTTAGGAAATAAAAAATATTTTCCACTTATTAATGCTAATAAAACATTAGTAAACAATATGTTGACTAACACGCCAAATTAATAAATAAACAAAAACAAAAACACTGAGTTCGGCGTTAAATGCGTTTTTTTATCGCTAGTACTTTCGACGAGCTTATCGTCGTCGTCCTCAGGCGATTTAAACAAAAATAATCGAACACAAAATAGAACGCGTAATATAAATTGAAATTATGCTAAAGCCGTTAAGAACACGTAGAAATTTAAACATAATTCGAAAACCGAACGAGCAGATAGCTCCGTGAAGTGCGAGCTGGCGTTTGCACTTCACGGAGCTATCTGCTCGTTCGGTTTTCGAATTATGTTTAAATTTCTACGTGTTCTTAACGGCTTTAGCATAATTTCAATTTATATTACGCGTTCTATTTTGTGTTCGATTATTTTTGTTTAAATCGCCTGAGGACGACGACGATAAGCTCGTCGAAAGTACTAGCGATAAAAAAACGCATTTAACGCCGAACTCAGTGTTTTTGTTTTTGTTTATTAACTAATAAAACATAATTCAAGGAGTGCACTTATGCATTTTGTCAATTCACAAAAGTTTTACACCATTAGAAAGAAGACAAATTATGGAAATAAAACATCTGGTCATAGTTTCCAACGCAATGCCCATAAATTCACAATTTCAGAATAAACAATGGAGACTAAGAGACTAATTCAATTGACTTCATGGACCTCCTGAAGGGTTAAAAGAGCTAAAGAGCTCTTCTTCAGATTGGATAATTTTCCATTGATCTGATTGGACCATTTCATCCAATCTAAAGATTACAGTTCAAGCAGTAACTATTATAAATAGGTTAAATAGTTCATTCAGTTGAAATCATGGTTAGGTAAACATTGGACAAGTGATAAACTGTTGAATAACAGTTTTAGTTGTAATCAGTGTTTCATTATAGATAGATAATGAAACATAATAGATAATGAAAAGTGAAATATATTTATATCCATTTATATCCAATATGCATTTATATATATATATAAAAATGGACGTGTGTGTCCCTATATTTCACTTTTCAGCCAAAACTACACATCACACATGAATGGTGTTTGTATGTGGTAGTAGCCCCAAGTCTCCATTCATGCACTATGGTGGTTGCGTCTCGATAGCTATAAGGGTGCGGGAGATATGGGGANTAATTTTAATTTTATACGATTATTTTTATACTTTTATTTTATTAAATCGAATTTTCTTCTTATCAAAATAATTCGATACCTTCGTAATTTATTCTGAAAGAAATTTAATTAAACTTTTAAAGAACTTAACACGATTAGGCTAATTCTTTTATTTATCTACTTTAAAAGGATTTTTCTACAAAATAGAAAATATTAAACACATTTTTAATGTTACAATTCGTTTAATTTAATACGTTTTCAGCATTTTTTTAACGCGTTATAATTGTATAATTAATCTAAATTATAGATTAAGAACTTTATAATAATTGATAAATTAAAATAAAAAAGAAAACTTATTTTTAAATACATATTTTTTTTCCTCCCAAGTTTAGAAAAATCGTCCATTTTTAAATATCTTTTTTTTAATTTAATTGTTAAATTAAATTAACGTAAAAAAAATTATATTTGTAATCTCTTCCCGAATGTGTTTTATTTAAAAGATTTCTTCGAAATGAATTCGTTTAAATCGAAAATGTTGAATTAGACCTAATTAATGCTTTAAAAGCATTATTATTAGGTTAAGTGCCAAAAAATCTAAGAAACGAAATTAAAAGAAAAATGAATTGATTTCCGGCGTGTAGCACATTAATGGAATTATCTTTCATCCAAGATAATTAGTTGAACTTAGTAGCGGTGGAAAAACGAGGAAAAAAAAAATTATTTTTGGGTATCGGTAATTCAAAGTAAATCATTATATATATATATATAATAAAAAAATGCTTCAATTACGATTCGATTTAAGTAGTTAAGTTTTTAAAAGAAATTTCTACTTATGCTTTATCAGTGATTTAATAAGAATTTCTTGAAAATTAATTTATTTTTATTCAATTTTTATGTTTTATTTTATTACATCGTCTAGTTTTAATAAATTCTTCTATACATTTTGGAATAAAAATAGCCGTAATACAGTATCGAAAATTGTATTAGGCTATACAATGACTATTTTTTACTATGTAGGCTACAATATAACACCACTACGAATGTTTTAATATGATTTAAGTATGAATGTTTAAAGGATTGCCAACGGTCTTACTATAAAGATGTTCTTTTAATGCAACTAAATCATTTTAAAAACCTTGCATTTCTGTATACAAAATACGACCAGAAGATGTAGCGAAATATAATGTTTTACATATAATAATTTTAATATAATATCGCAATAGGTTTTTATATGAAATTAAATAAAATAGAAGGTCTATTTTTCTTTTTATATAAGATTCATTATATGAATGTTTACTTAAAATTTACCTTAAAAACCGTGTGCGTATATTAGATAAATGTGCTGTACTATATAGTACATTTGAAAATAGGCCTATGTATATAAGATATATGTATTCCATATGTAAAAATATGTATTTATGTGGATATGCTAATCTATAAAGATAGGAGTGAACATACATTAAGCCTACAGTCTTCCTATTTGCAACAGTAAATTGTAAAACCTTATTGAGAAAGTTAAATAAGAATAAAAACTTAAAATTTTGTACAAGTTCATGTATAAGTTGCAAGTTTCGTGTCTTAAATTAGCGACTTTATTTAGACTACTGTTTAGTTTTTTTTTTGTGTGTAAAGTCTAATAATATTTTCACTCGTTTATGGAAGGTATGTTTAAAAAAATCTATTCACATACATGTGTAAAAAATTGTTTGTTTTATTGAAAATTAATAAAAATCTCTAAATAAGTGGCATAAGAAAGAAGTAAAATCAGACTAATATAGATCAAATAAAATCAGTAAAAATATACAAATATTCCAAAATCCAAAATACTTCCAGTCCCAAACATTTTGGATAAAGGATTCTCAACCTGCATAACAAACAAAAAAGAAAACTCCATGTAAAAAAAGGAATAAAAAAAATGTCTATTATTATTAAAGTAAAATCTGAGGTAATACTTAATAAGAAATTTCTCTTTCAGCACAGAAATAATGAGATGTAAAATAGACTAACTTGGTGCATATGTTGGTTAAAATGTAAAGAAATAATTTTGTAACAGAAAATTTTAACTTTGTTTTAACATTTTAAATTTTTCATAAAAAGGTTGTCACTTTCCATCTGAAACTTCATATCATATTGACCTTTAATGAAGGGACATCAATTTATTAATTATTGAAGTCATTTCCATAGCAACCATTTGTGCCTGATCCTAACATTGACTTCTCACTGATATCAAAATAAATCTTACTGAAATCATTAGTCACAACCCTCATATTAAGATTAGAAACTTTTTTAGACTTAACAGCCAACTTAATTCATTAATACATTGCAAAATATTAAAAAATATTAATGGCTTCCAGAGTAGTACTACTGTAATTGTTATGTTTTATTGTACTGTACTTGTATATTATCTTATTATTGTTAAAATTACACTATATATTCCTGTTTAAATGAATGTTATTTTTAAATACCTGAATATTAGAGAGCAATTCTTCCACCACATTTCGAATAGTATAAATGATAGGAGTTGATAAATGTAAATCAACACAACTAAGACTTGCTGTCATTTTGATTTCATCTTCTGAAAGTCTTTNAGGCAACACAAGGTGCGTGTAACATTCCTAAACCAGATACTTTCGAAGAGACACAGAAATGGGCTGCTTGGAAAGGTTTAGGTGACATGTCACAAGAAACAGCAATGAAAGAATACATTGATGCAGTAAAATCAAATGATCCAAATTGGAATGAGGATAAAAACATCACTATTAGATCAAAAGATGTTTTTGACTGGGTGAGGACAAATAACTTAGACAGCTTAGAACAGATCATTCGGACCAAAGATTTCCCAATAAATCAACGAGATGAATTGAAAATGACATTATTGCATTGGGCATGTGATTTAGGATTTGCTTCTATTGCTGAAGTTTTGCTTCAGAATAATATTGATATCAATGCTCAAGATGATTATGGGCAGACTGCTTTACATTTAGCAAGTTTTTGTGGATATCCTGATATCGTCCAGTTACTTTTGGAGAATGGAGCTAAAATGATCACGGATGACAATGGTTTGACAGCCAAAGATGTGGCATTTAATGAAGAAATTGCAAATCTTTTTCCTTCTTGTTATAATTGAATATGTATCTGTAGTATGTTCATATGTTAAGATCTTGATTTATTAAAGACATGTAAATATTTTAAATTATGTTTTGAAAATATTGGTATTCAGATCTTTTTACTTTTTTTTTTATTAATAAATACTTGAGTTATTACATTACTCAAGTATTTATTATTAATAAATACTTGAGTAATGTTAAGTAATGATAATTACATTATTTATTAATACTTGAGTATTAATAAATAATGTAATTATCTTAATCTTCACTATCGTTACTTTTTGCCCAGCGAAGCGGGTCCTTGCAGCTAGACTCTAGATTACTTAGAAAAACAGTCTTTTATATATATAAAAAAAAACTATATTACATAGAAATAAAAACCCAGCGAAGCAGATCCTTGCAGCTAGTTAGAAAATATTTTGTGTAAGTCAAAATTTAACCATACAAGTTTCGATATTGCTATCTGTTGCTTGTCCAGTAAGAGAGGAGACTAGATACAGTTATTGTAAAGAACTATACAGTTATTCAGGATTAATGAATATAAAAGAATCCCATTATGATAATATCTTGAGAAATTTTCCTTTATCCAAAATTGAAATAACTGAAAACCTCCAAAATCTGTAAGTATAAGCTTCCTTTCAAACAGATCAATTAACATCTCTATGTTATGAATATATATAAAATTATTTTAACATATTGATGTAAAATATTTTTTAAATATTTTCACTCGTTTATGGAAGGTATGTTTAAAAAAATCTATTCACATACATGTGTAAAAAATTGTTTGTTTTATTGAAAATTAATAAAAATCTCTAAATAAGTGGCATAAGAAAGAAGTAAAATCAGACTAATATAGATCAAATAAAATCAGTAAAAATATACAAATATTCCAAAATCCAAAATACTTCCAGTCCCAAACATTTTGGATAAAGGATTCTCAACCTGCATAACAAACAAAAAAGAAAACTCCATGTAAAAAAAGGAATAAAAAAAATGTCTATTATTATTAAAGTAAAATCTGAGGTAATACTTAATAAGAAATTTCTCTTTCAGCACAGAAATAATGAGATGTAAAATAGACTAACTTGGTGCATATGTTGGTTAAAATGTAAAGAAATAATTTTGTAACAGAAAATTTTAACTTTGTTTTAACATTTTAAATTTTTCATAAAAAGGTTGTCACTTTCCATCTGAAACTTCATATCATATTGACCTTTAATGAAGGGACATCAATTTATTAATTATTGAAGTCATTTCCATAGCAACCATTTGTGCCTGATCCTAACATTGACTTCTCACTGATATCAAAATAAATCTTACTGAAATCATTAGTCACAACCCTCATATTAAGATTAGAAACTTTTTTAGACTTAACAGCCAACTTAATTCATTAATACATTGCAAAATATTAAAAAATATTAATGGCTTCCAGAGTAGTACTACTGTAATTGTTATGTTTTATTGTACTGTACTTGTATATTATCTTATTATTGTTAAAATTACACTATATATTCCTGTTTAAATGAATGTTATTTTTAAATACCTGAATATTAGAGAGCAATTCTTCCACCACATTTCGAATAGTATAAATGATAGGAGTTGATAAATGTAAATCAACACAACTAAGACTTGCTGTCATTTTGATTTCATCTTCTGAAAGTCTTTGGCTTCTTGAAAATTCTACTTCACATGGATAAAGAACCTTAAAATGAAAATAAAATTTTCAAAATATTTCATATAAATTTTATATAAAATTTATATAAATATAAATAAAACAAAAATAATTTATTACTTTTTTTATTTTGATTAGGGTATTATATAAGAGTATATAACATCTAATGGTACAAATTTTATTTTTTTTTTAATTTCAATAAACACTCAGATTCTTTGAATATTCTGATTCAAACACCTTATGCTTCTGAGAAGTAATATTTATTATCCTACAAACGATTTCTACCTGCTCCACAGGTCGTCATCAGGTATTTTTGAAAATTCTTGGAATGCTTCTTTGCACCGGTTCCAGGTTCGAATGTTTATGCGAAACAAAATTCAAATTTCTATGTCTGTTTGAACAATTCGTTTAAATACAAAAATATAAATGATAAACAGAACTAATTAAATACATGGATCCAAGTAAAGTAAATAACATAAAATAAAACAAAATAAATAAAGTAAATTAACATAAAATGCAATAAAAATATATATCCATACAATACACATCATTATATAGACAAGGAGTATGTGTCAAACTATCTGTCAAGGTCTTAGTGGAAGACAAACTCTAACACGAGCGCTCATAAACAGGTAGATCTTTGACTCACATGTCTATAAAATGTTGGCCGAGATAAACCTTTTCGAACAAAAAAATAGGGGAATTTTTGATAGATGAAAGGTGAAAATGATCGTTAAATTCTTAGATGTCAAAAATGGTAAACAACGGCCTGAGTTATGAGTGCAGGTGTTATTGTTTTATAAACAGTCACCGAGCAGAGTTGACAAAGAGGTATCAGATGGACACCTCAAATCGGACCTTTCCCACGACCCAAAAAAGTTTTGTCTTGCACCTGGAGACAAAGGAGAAACCAATCGGGAAGCGAGGAATGGGACGAGGGACCAATCCGAAATGCGAATAGTGGGGGAAAAACTATAAAAATTAGAACTTCAAGGTCGAAGACGAGTCTCCTCTGGATTAAGCCTACCGTTGTGATTTAGATTGTGTTGTGCAATTGCCGATCACCCAGGATGCCACACCTTAACAACGAACATCTGTATCGTCCAGTGATCCTTCTCGTCTGCCCGGGCTGTGACCGATCACCCGAACTTTCGCCGTTCACAGGAGCACCGAGATTTGGAATTGTCCAATATCAATGTAAGCATGAATTTGAACAAATAAACGGGTTTTCTTTTGTAAAACACTTGTTCTTCATTTGCCCCTTCGCCACCGCCCACATACGTGGTTTCCCTTAGGCTCATTTTGACGTGAGATAAACTATTCCCCCCCTTTAACGTCGGCAAACTTACATACTGGGTTATTATCAATCATATATTTCCATGCTGTTGGTAAATTTGTGGCGTCTTTATATTTCAAACATTTGCCTGTAGCCCCTGATCTGCATATTTCAAATTTCTCCACAGTCATTGCTAAAGACAGTGAGCGCACCTGTCTAAGGTGGCACAAACTGAAGGTTCAATAATTGATTTGAATGAAGTTAGGATTATTAGACATATTTTATGGTTTGAAATAATAATGAGTTCTGAGATCTTCAGGGTGAAAATAATGATTTTTGTTTGTTGATAGAAAGTTATGCTGCCTTGTCAGGGTTTTGGCAGGATATGCTGGAATATGCATGGAGTATACTATGAATTTTTTCTGAATTAAGACAGATGCATTCAAGAGTATGCAGAAATTGGGTTTTCAAGAGTACACACATATTCCTAGAGATCCTGATAATGCATACTTCTTTCGTTTTTACTTTCCAGTCTTTTCAAAACATTTCTTTCTGATGCTAGCATACTTGTATTGTACATTATTTCATTACAAGCATTTAAAAAATCAATTGGTAGTATCAAATCCAAATTTCTCCTCAGAGTATTAATAAGGCAAAATTGCAAAACTGCATACTCTTATGTGAATTTACCCTATAGATTTTTAAAATAGAATATTAATAGAATTAATTAAAAAAAATAGAATGTATAAAAAACTTATTATTTTTAACTTCTACACAAATTAGATATGTATAAACATTAATTACACACCTTTAAAAACCTTAAAATTCTAGTAAATAAATTTAATAAACAAACGTTTTTGATCTATTACTAATTGGCAATATTTACTAATCTATTACTAATTGGTATTGAAAAAATAATCATCACATTATATTAAAATATAACATGCTAATTATTTTATTTAATTACTTAATATTATAATTATTAAATATAAAGCTACACCAACTGCCATATAAGATTGAACTATTTTCCAGCGATTATAATTTTTATTATTTTATTTATTAATTAATTATAATCACTGGCAAATAATCTGATCTTATACAGCAATTGGTGTGACTTTATACTAATGTATCAGATTTTGAGAGATGTTTATATAATCATTAAAAAAAAAAATATATATATATATATAATTAATTCCTGTTCATACTTAGATAAGGCATTTTATTCTTGTTTCTTATGTAATTTCTTTTTCTTGTTTTAATAAAATGAATAGGAATAAAATATCATTATCAACATTAAGTTACTTAATGATAAAAATATTTTAATATTACAAATAAACATATTGGCAAGCACTAAAAATTTTAATTCTTAAATAATTATTGTATTTACATGTTTGCTATTATGAATATGTTGCATTATACATGTGTATACATTACACACACATACATATACACTAAGGATGCACCGATTAATTGGTAAGTAATCGGTAATCGGTCGTATCGGCCACTTAGCCGATTAATCAGTATCGGCCATTTCCCCGATTAATCGGTTTCGATAATCGGGCAATTTTACATTTTGGTATTTTTGTTAGAATGTTACGTACAATGCTAGTAATAAAACCTAATAAATTTCTGTTATATATTTATTATTTATTACATGACAAACTGAATATTAAAAAAATTTTACAATTCAAATTATTCCTTTCATCGATACATATTATAAGTATAATATAATGTATAATACTGTATAAAGTTTAAACTTTAAATAAAAAAGAAAGTATTGAATATGTTAAGAAGAGAAATTAAATTTTTATTTGTTTTATAAGTTTAAACTTTAAACATNTTTAACGATACAATAGTCTTCGTTAGGCTTAACATCGACGAAAATTCAACGCGAAGCGACACGCAATGGAGAAAAATTTTAACATGAGATAAATTAATATATTTTTTTCGTACATGATTCGTTATCCGAAAAATAACTTATCCGAACCACCCCAGTCCCCAATTGATTCGGATAAACGACGCTCTACTGTATATTTTTTCGTGTGTAATCGGTTATCCGAAAAATAAGTTATCCGAACAACCCCAGTCCCTAATTGATTCGGATAAACGACGCTCTACTGTACATAAAATCAAAATCTTTATAAATTTTGACAAATTTTTAAAGCTTTGTTTTGTTATTTAAATACTACATGATTATTTCATTGATACGTAGTAGAGGAAGCTGTATTGGGTCTGTCCTATCTCTTTGTAGTCCTGTATATAAGGTCATTACAGGTAATCTTTAAATGGCATTTTAAAATTAATCACTAGATTGTTTTTATATATTATTTATACATCTAAAATTCTTTACGTTTATATTTTAGAAGATTATTTATAAAGTTTTTTACCTGTCTAAAACACTGCATCGCTTAAATAAGCAGACATAAATCCGAATTAATTTATTTATCATTGTTTCAACTGTTATTGCCTCACTTGTGCATTGTTTACGTCGTTCCTAATAATTGATAATTTGACTTTTCGGTGGAAAATGTATTAAAAACTTACCAAAATTATTAGAAATAATGGACTCGAATAATTCTCACCGGTGTGATCTAATTGATGTGCTATTTTTTGTTTGGTTGCATTATTCGTGTCAGCAATGTCCTGTATAAACTTATACTAGGTCAATTATTGATTTATGTATGACAAATTGTATATTTTCTTTCGATTAAATACAAAATTAACCTTAACCCACATTACGTATAGGTACAGTACATTTATATCGATTCGTTATACAATATTGATATGGTTATTGTTTATCTGCTTTAAAGAATACTTACTGTACGTACGTACTGCATATACAAATTAAATATATATATAACGTGCTTTGGGTCGTAAATTTAATGAAATTTAAATGTAAATGACGCTTTATCGAAAATGAATATTGCAAAAGTTACGTTTCGGCCATTGTTGTCAACAAGTAAAACGGATGAACACCTAACACCAATTTGGAGCTGTAAACATAGGAGAAAATAAATAAATAAATAAATATTTTTTAACATTTGTAAATATTTGTTTATATTGGATTCGTGAAATACGTGAAGGCAACGCTGCCAAAGGGGTATACCTTTCCGGAGGGTTTTCTATGGGAAACTGGCTTCTACTTAGGTGTTAGACACATGAAGAAAATCCGAAACTCTAAGTATCTAGAGCGTTAATAATCTATTGATAAAGCAATGAATTAATATTCAAAAAATAATTTTAAAAAAAAACTAATTCTACTGAAAGGAAAGACAGTAGCGGATTACCAATAAGCGGGCGCCTAGTGTATGTATTGTTAATAGAGACTGTGGTCTGGAGGGGCCTCAAAAATTACGTAGCAAAATATAATATGCCTGTTAAAATTTAGTGAACGTTTAAAAAGCTTTTAAAAGTTTTTTTTTATCTCTTCCATCGACATTATTGTGAATAACAGAAGTTTTGGTAATTAATTTTATTTAACTTTCAATTAACGAAGAGGAACTTAATTGACCAGAAGTTTTATCTAAACATCACTTCTAATTATATTTGATTGGAAAGCCTGTCGAAGGAAATAACATGGAAGACCATATTTATCTGATAGAATATCCAACCGTGTGTGTGTGTGTTTGTCTGTCTTGTCTTGCAGACAGACACACACACGGTTGAAAAAAGTCATGTTTTTTTCCATTTATGGGGCATTAAAGAATCTGTCCAATGTCAATTTCTTTTCTTTCTTCTTAAGGGTTTTTCAGAAGTAATTACTAACATTGTCGTTGTAAAGATCCATGAGCCTATTAATCTCAACCTGGTTTGGATGCCATTCTAAGGCCATTGTTCTGACATCCTCCCATTTTTTCAATAGATCTTTAATGGCAGATGTCGGCATTGGTTTCTTTTGACTTTTGACTGGTTAATACACATTTCTCTGAATTTCTTGGCATTCTTCTGTTGTCAGATCAGTTCTGGTTTCATTATGAGCTCTTCAATGTCATCTTGATTCAACTCCAATTCAAGATCTCTAGCAGTTGTCACAATTTCATCTGTAATTTCAGGGTCATCATCTCTGTCTGCCTGAATGCAGGCAGGACACAGCTTTTGCCAAGTAGAATCCAACTGTCATTGAATGACTTCTGACCATCTTTCTGATTGAGCCTGATAGCTTCAAGAATATCAACTTTTTCTTTCCAAAACGTTTTTGATGTCATCGTTGAGGAGAACTGGCATGCTTCAAAACACTGACGAAACAGTGCATGAATGTACAATTTCTAGAAACCTACAATAACTTCCTGATATATTGGCTGAATCAACAAAGTGGCATTTGGAGGCAGAACTGAACTGTCAGCCAGGGAAAGTCTTCCAGCAATTTATCTTCAATGTCTTTTGGTTGTCCTGGTGCATTGTCCAATAGAAATAGTGCTTTCAATGGCAATTCATTGATCTGAAGCTAATCGTTGATGCTTGAAGCACAGTTCTTGACACTCCATTCTTTTTAGGCTCCATAATACTATCAGTTTCTTTTTTTAAATAAAAAGTTCAGAAAAGCACTTACAAAATTCATAGAACAGAAATCAACTAGCACACAAAAAGATTATATAAATGTGAGACCCAGATAAAATTTGAAATTTGGTGTTAAAACGTTAACGAATATCTGATAGGACAGTTAAACTCTCACCTTTCGAAAATAAAAACCAACACAAAACTTAATGAGTACCTGACAGTCTCACAAAGACTATAAACATTTTTTTCTGTCAGATTGATAAACAAAAGGTTGGAATTACAAGGGAGAGT
Organism: Centruroides sculpturatus; assembly: GCF_000671375.1. NCBI lineage: Eukaryota > Metazoa > Arthropoda > Arachnida > Scorpiones > Buthidae > Centruroides > Centruroides sculpturatus. Next base: position 145,121 of record NW_019385631.1, on the reverse strand, counting down.
TCAAGGTTCGGAAGAATGATATTTGATCAGTATTGAGTTGAGTGTCGATGTTGATGTTTCCCACATTTTAAAAAGTTTCGAATTGTCACCTGGAGAGAAGGGAACACCAATCAATACTCATTATTTTATGTCGCTTCTTCTTGTATTTGTTCTGTTAGGTGTTTGTTATCCGAATATGAGTTTGTTGTCCAAACATAAAAATCTTTCATAAAAGTGTTCATTGTCCAATTTGTTCACAGTCCGAACTGTTCATTAACAGATCACCCACTGTTCTTTAAAAATACTAAATATCATCTAGATGGTATCATAAATGTTATTCAAAATTAATTAAATTTTAAAATTTCAAATACATACTCCAATTTTACTAACCAGAAATAATATCAAATTGTTTTATTGTAGCAAAAAATTATAATAAATCACAAAATCCTAATGATTCTGGATTTATTTAGCATTAGAACAAAATAAACAAAATACACATTAGAATGTTCTTGAATTCTTCTATATCAGAGATGAGCAACACACGGCCCGTTAAACATGTTTATGCGGCCCCCACCAAACATTTTTAAAATTGAATTTATTTTATCGACTTTCTCCCATCAATATATTGTTATAAAATTAATTATAATAAAATGATAGTACATACTAAACTGAAACAATTTTTTGTTACTCACTTGTCAGCGACTTGTTCAAACATGCAATACGAACGCGCCGTGTCTGTGCTTGTTTGTGTTTGCTTCTGTCACACAATCAGTCAGACTGGTAAGCTGTTAACTAGCAATTTTAGCAATTCTTGTGTTTCTTAAAAGGTGTGAGTGCAATATTATTGTCAAAAAGGTAATATTAGAGTTTTTTTATTCAAAATTAAGTTTTCCTACAATTTTTTTAACTTTCAAATTTTTAATCCATAATAGCATGTCGGAAAAGCAAACAAAAAAACGGAAGGTTGCGGATGAGCACAGGCATTTCCAAGAAAAGTGGAAATTTGATTATTTTTTTCACTTTCATCGAAGATAAAGCTGTATGTTTAATATGCTCAGAGACTGTGTCGACATTAAAGAAATATAGCATAAAAAGGCATTACGATACAAAACATGAACAACAATATAAAAACTTAACAGGACAACTCCAGATAGATAAATTTAATCAATTGGAGAAAAACTTGGGAAAACAACAGGCTATTTTTAAAAATCAAGCTATTTTATCAAATACGGTAGTCAAGGCTAGTTTTGTTGTCAGTCAAATACTTTTTTTTTTATTTTTATTATAGAAGAGGCTGTCTTTCGACTTAGCCTTAGAGGAAGGAAGAGGTGGGGGGATGAGAGGCAGGGGGGATGGTAGGTGGGGGTGAGAAAGAGAGTGAGGTGGGGGTGGGAGAGAGAGAGTGAAAGGAAGAGTAAATGTGATCACAAGATTGCCTTGTATCGGCAATTAATAGGTCACAAAAATACAATGGCTACAGATTGCCAATTTGGCGGAGGAGAACAGGAATAAAGTAATATTACAATTTTCAATTTATAAATTTACATGTATACAATTTGGCGAGACAGTTATATACAAAATAATAGTATAGTAATTACAAAATAATATAATTATATACAAAATATATAATTTGGGAAGTACAGATTAATGCCTCTTGTTAGAGGAGTTTGTTTGAAAGATGTTACAGCTGTTTATAAAGTTGATCAGGAGATGGAATGCTTCTTTATTAGCACACAGGTAATCAAGCTTTGGGGGCCAGTTTTGACCTTTGTTGATGCTGTGGCTGAACAGTTTATATCGTTCCGAGTCCAGGTTGGGGCAGTCCAGGAGGTAATGGAGGGAGTCCCCTTTAGAAGTATTGTCACAATCACAGTTTTCTTTATCTCGTTTACCAAAACGAGTGAGATAGGCTGGGAAATTCCCATGCCCTGTTATGCATTGGGTGATACCGTATGTCGGGAAAAAATGGTGGAGCTGTTGGCGGTCTTTGACGGAGGGAAGGAACCTATAGGTGATCCTACCTGTATTAGAGTTTGTCCAGTCCTTTTGCCATTCATTCATGATTTTATCATGAATGAGGCTTTTTACGAGGGTGATGGGTATCTTTTTGAAGGATGGAGTGACATTTAAAGTTGTAACTTCTTTCGCTAAGGCATCTGCCCTCTCGTTACCGGCTATGCCACTGTGGCCCGGGATCCAGTTGAAACTAATGTTTCTTTTCTTGTGTAGGTTGTTGGCTAGGTAGCAGACCCTGATACCTGTTGCCGTCTGTTTAGTTGTTCCGTTGAGGACACTCAGCACATATCTGCTGTCTGTAAAGAAGTCGATGTTACCCTGGTATATCCTGAGATGTTTGGTGATGGTAATAAGTGCTTGTTGCATAGCCCATAGCTCTGCCTGGTTGTTTGAACAATGATTACCGAGTTTGTGGTATTCTTCTTTACTGGTTGTGTTATTTACAGTGTCCCAGATGGTGAAAGCCGCCCCCGTACCTTTGTCATTCTTGGCACCGTCTGTATACACATGCCAATTGACATGGTTTGTGGTGGTGGTATTGGAGAGGAGATTAATCGAGATGGTGTCTTTGGTAGCAGGGTGGTGGTTATATTCAATACTGGAAAATTGGTTATCTAATCCGTAAGCCTGAGTCATATGGATTATGTCTTGACAGCTGTGATGGAAGTCGTCCTGGGTGTTGGTTTGAGCACTGATTGTCTCATTGTTGTTTAGATCTTCATTTTGAATGTTCCATATCCAGCTAATGTACTTAATCTTTAAATGGATAGGAACGAGGTTAGCCATAACTAGGAGGGCATCTGTCGGGGCCGTCCTGTAAGCCCTACAGATCCGGATTGCAGAGTCTCTTTGCACAGACAGCAGTTTCCTTTTTATGCGTGTTAAATTTGCTTTATCCCCCCAAATTTGGGCGGCATAGAGGAGAGCCGGCTCGATGACGCCTTTATATATGAGTCGACAGTTTTTGGGGCTTAGTCCCCAGGTATTACG
>NW_019385631.1:139543-140494 GCF_000671375.1 Centruroides sculpturatus | reverse complement strand
GTGAACGCATTGCAAAATTCGAATACTGTTCTTTGGCACTTGATGAGAGTTGCGATATTAGCGATACAGCACAACTGGCTATATTTTTACGTGGTATTGACACCAAATTTAATATTACCGAAGAATTGTGTTCACTGATTCCAATGCAAGGGACTACAACCGGCAAAGACCTGTACGATGAACTAAAGTCTGTGTTGGAAAATTTTTCAATTTCATTAGAATAGATTATTGGTATATCGACAGATGGAGCATGAGCAATGTCAAGCATGGATATAGGAGTATCGGGAAGACTATTTCAAGACATTAAGAAGGTCACAGGAAGGGAAATATTCGTTAACCACTGCATAATTCACCAGGAAAATTTGTGCGCGAAAAGATTGAGTTTGCCAAATGTCACAGTACCAATAATTATACTAATCAATTTTATAAAGTCACGTGCGTTAAATCGCCGTGAATTTAAAGAATTCCTGAAAGATTTAGAAACTGAATATGGCGATGTGGTTTTTAATACCGAAGTACTGTACATTGGCTTAGTAGAGATGCAATGATAAAAAGAGTATACAACTTAAAAAGCGAAATACAATTGTTCTTGGATATGAAGGGATATGCCTTTCCTCATTTTGGTAATAAAGAATGGATGTGCAATTTTGGGTTTCTTATCGACATGACTCAGCATCTCAATGATCTTAATGTGGAACTTCAAGGCAAAGGACAGTTTATTCACAATTTGTATGATAAAATTCAGGGCTTTGAGCGCAAATTAAAATTGTGGAAACAGCATCTTTTGCAGAATAATGTGTCTCACTTTCCACATTTAGAAAAAGAAAACGTTACTACTTCTCAAAAATACGCACAATATATAGACATTTTAATCAACGAATTTCAATTACGATTCCAAATGTTCAAAGCTGAGAAGACAGCGGTTTCCATGAAAATGTTTTCCTCGCCATT
>NW_019385631.1:135843-138473 GCF_000671375.1 Centruroides sculpturatus | reverse complement strand
TACAGTAGAACCCCTCTAATCCGTCACCTTTGGGACTGGGGGTATGGTCGGAACGCAAAAAAGGTCGGATTATCAGAAAAAAGTAAAATAAACAATCTTCCCCTTTGTCCAGTCTTTGTAGCACTGCTAATTTTTCATTTAATGAAAGAGTAACGTGTTTATGTTTCACTCCTGACATGTTAAAAACACACACAAAACTGTACAAGTACACACAATGTAAAACATATACTGTAACGAACACAGAAAAACACCACGGACTATGAGTCACCAACGAGTCAGGACAAGTTTCTCGACTCCAACCACGGTCGGATTAATCGGAGTGACGGACTAGCTGAGGGCAGACTAGAGGGGTTCTACTGTATATTATTCTAAATTATTTAATCATTATTAAATAATTTAGAATAATAAGCTACTGGAGAATTATTTAAAAGGTACTACAAAAGGTACCAAACCTTCTTTGTAGTACCTTTGCATTCTTTGCTATACTTCCACTCCAGTATTAATAAGTATGAATATATCACTTAACTGCACAACACACCGGGTTGTATATAAAATGTGCGACTCACATCAACTAATTAACCAATGTGAATACAAATAACATTTAAGTAACGAACATTTCATAACTCCTTCCATGCTCTTTATCAGGCTTCTTAATTCAAAACAGGCTGGCAGTTAACATTCAAATATAAATTGAATGGTAAGGAATTTTGAATACTGTATGCACATGAGTTCTCTGCTATGTATCGCAGCGCCATCTATGGAAATTCTAAATGTATATAGTTCATAGCGCGCCTGCGCACCGCAGTCAGTTCTGTACTGTTCTGTATTCAATAAAGACGTGCTTGTTATACTTGTTCATAAGAATCCGTTTCCATCCTTCTAATCTAATTCCGACGACAATACACACCAATTCTGGCAACGAGGTGGATTAAAGATAATATATTTCTTCTCGTAATGTTCATTCTCTACGCTCATTCCTAGGTATGTTGAACTATTATTCTAAATTTGTACCTAAACTGTCTATTTACCTACACCCCCTTTACAAACTCTTACGTAAAGGATGCTCTTGGATCTGGACAAAAGAGCATGAATCTGCTTTTCAAAGTGCAAAAAACTCACTAAAACAAGCTAAACTTCTCATACATTATGATCCTAACAAAGAATTATACTTGGCTACAGATGCTTCTCAATTTGGTATCGGTACTGTTCTTTTCCATATTATCGACAATGTGAAACGTCCTATTACATTTGCTAATGCTTTACTTTCGCCTGCTCAACATCGATATTCTCAGACAGAAAAAGAGGCACTATCCATTATTTTTGGTATCAAGAAATTTAGACAATATCTTCTTGGTCGTCATTTCATTCTAGAAACAGACCATAAGCCTTTACTTGCAATTTTTGGTGATAAAAGAGGACAGAATGAGATTGTAGCTGCTAGACTACAAAGATGGAGCATCATACTGAATGATTATAATTATACAATTAAGTACATTTCTTCCGCAACTAATATCATAGCTGATGGCCTTTCCAGAAATACTACTAATGATCTATTCATAGAAGATTTTAGTAACTCAATTCCAAGTTCATTATTTAATTTGCAATTTGACTCCCTTCCTTTTACCAATAGTGCTTTTATAGAAGCATCTCGTACAGATAAACTTTTCAATGTTTTGCATAAGTGCATCAAGAATAACTGGCATCAGGTAAATACAGCTGTTAAGCCATTTCTTAAATTCAAGGATTCCCTTTCTCTAGAAGGAAGCTTAATATTTATGGGTGATAGAATATTTGTTCCTGAGAAATTTTGCAGAAATGTTCTTATTGAACTACATTCAGGACATCAAGGTATCGTTAAATTGAAAATGTTAGCAAGATCAATTGTCTGGTGGCCAGGCATTGATAGTGATCTAGAACGAACAGTGAAAGAATGTATTTTATGTCAGTCATTCCATCGAAATCCTCCCTCTACCAATACTTTAAGATGACCAATTCCTGAAGAACCTTGGAGTAGAGTGCATATCGACTTCGCTGGACCTTTCCTTGGAAAAATGTTTCTAATAGGTATTGATGCAAAAACTAAATATCCTGAAATTAAAATAATGCAATCCACAGATTCTTCCGCTACTATTCTGGCACTTAGATCTTGGTTTAGTCGTCATGGCCTTCCATTACATGTTCATTCTGATAATGGCCCTCAATTCACATCTCGTGAATTCAGAATGTTTTTAGCACAAAACGGAATTCGTCAGACATTCTCTCCGCCGTACCATCCTGCAACTAATGGAGCAGTTGAAGGATTTATCAAAACGTTTAAGTCGTCCTTAAAAAAATTAAGTCGTGAAAAGGATTTAATGACATCCCTCCTCCAATTCCTTACTTCATATCGTACTACTCCTCACTGTTCTACTGGTAAAACACCTAGTGAAATGCTATTCAACAGAAAACTTCGTTCAAGACTAGATTTGTTGCGCCCTTTAACCTTATCGGATAACAACGTAGTTCGTCCACAGCGTTCTTTCATGATAGGAGACACAATTTTTGCTCGTGACTTTTGTTCTAAAGAATATTGGGTTGCTGGTAAAGTTATTCAGAAACTTTCACCTGTTACCTATAACATTGAGCTCCCT
>NW_019385631.1:93840-135252 GCF_000671375.1 Centruroides sculpturatus | reverse complement strand
TTTGAGGAAATAGGTTCCTAGTATATTGAGGTGACGATTAGGATCTTTAATTTATAAGAATTATTGTTTATAAGTTAATTCTTTGATTTTGTCGAATTCCAAAGGGGAATAGAATTAAGTTAGAAATAGATTGATTTGACTTTTGTCACGTTGATTCTTGTTGAATTTCATTGAATAAATTATTGTTTGATTTTCACTAAATACCGTATATAGTTTATTACTAGAAGTTTAATTAAATATTCGATTTTGTTATTGACAAACTTTGTCATTATTTAATTCGGTGTATGCTTAAAGTCCAGGCCTGGCACACTAATACGAATCCGCGTAAAGTACCCGTTAGGGAACGGCTATTTCCGGCACACAGTAGTGTCGATAATCGTTGGAAAGTCGGAAAAATAATATAGTACTTTACAAACTGAGATCTCGATCATCCACATCCCTCGAATATCAAGGTGCTTCATTCGTTCCTCTTCAGCTGTGGTGGGAAGAAGAATAAAATAATCCAATAGTTGAAAATATTCCCCAGAAAGACAACATGAAAAATTCATCATTAGATACTGCCTTAACTTCAGACTCTTCTAATACTCAAGAGTCAAGTCGTAGACATCGTAAAACTCCTACATACTTACAACACTATGTTTGTAACTTCTCCTTAGGAGGGGATGATGCTATGTATCGTAGCGCCATCTATGGCAATTCTAAATGTATATATTTCGTAGCGCGCCTGCGCACCGCAGTCAGTTCTGTACCGTTCCGTATTCAATAAAGACGTGCTTGTTATACTTGTTCATAAGAATCCGTTTCCATCCTTCTAATCTAATTCCGACAACAATACACACCATTCTCCATAAGATGCTTAAAATAAGATCAAACATTAGGATGAGTTCAAGTGCAGTGAACTTCTGCGCATGTGTTCCCCTCTAAATATGATTAAAAATTAAACATTGTTATCTAGTATAGCCTGCCATGCCATGGACAGACACATCTCCTCCTTAAAATTAATGCAGGTGGTTCTGCAGAAAGCCGTAAAAATTTTGATGGCCTCCAACCATTTGAGGTGTTCCAGGTGCAATCCTAACCCTCCTAACCCTGACAGACTAGTGGGCAACAGATGTGATAGGGAAATGGTGTACATACATTAGCTCCACTAAACGTTCAATGGGGGTCAGGATGAGGGAGCATACATCTAATATACAACATAGTAGGAGTATCACTGCACTCTCCACCTACGCAATGGATCCGGACATTACAGAGGACTTCCCCAGAGCCCGAATTAACCTTACCACTCTGCATCCGAACACCTCAAATGGTTGGAGGCCATCAAAATTTTTAAGGTTTGATGCATTAACTTTAGGGAGGAGATGTATCTGTCCATAACATAGCAGACAATAATGTTTAATTTTCAATCATATTTAGAGGGGAATGCATGTGCAGAAGTTCACTGAATTCGAACTCATCCCAATGTTCGATCTTATTTAAACATCTTATGGAGAACGCATGTGCATACGGTATTCGAAATTCCTTACCATTCAATTTATATTTGAATGTTAACTGCCAGACTGTTTTGAATTAAGAAGCCTGAAGAAGCCTAGAAGGGATTATGAAAACGTTTGTCACTTAAATGTTATTTGTATTGGTTGATGCGAGTCACACATTTTATATGTGAGTAGATCATTATTAAATGATTATGATCTTTTAAAATTTTTTAATTTGTAATAAATAAATAAATAAAAATAAATGTATTTATATGAAATAAAAACCTGACCATAATAATATTCATACTACACTTACTGTACATAAAGTTTGTTTTCTCTTACTGTAAGTACAGGATAAAATGTGAAGTCCTGCAACAGTTGCCATTATATTATCTTGTCCCATATTCTTGCTATAGTCCACCATAATATCTGTCTAAAATAATGAAATTTAAGTTAATGATTATAAACTATTATGCATTAAAAAATTATATAAAATGAAAATACAGTAAAACGTGTGTAAACCAGAAGTACACCATACCAATTTTTTTTCCTGTTTTGATAGGTTTCCATTTTGAACAGATTTTAGTATTTTTTTTTTATCTTTGGACTATACTAGATAAATGTCACACATTTACATTCTTTTTATAGTAAAATTACTTTTATTAAATATATAAGAAAAATTTTATTATTAAGTTTAACCCAAGTTAATCCAAAGTGATTCCAACTAAAGATGGACATATTTGAATGTAAAAATTAAGAATTATTGGATTTTAAAAGGTTCTCTTTATTTCTGAGAACTGTACTAGGTATCAAATACTAAACATTTTTTAATGTGATCCTCATAAGCTAATACAATATACAAGTCAATTCAAGTACAAAGAAATAGTGTTTGTCTCTGACATCCAAAATTCTAATCACATTATAATAATAGTGACTAAATTATTCTGTAATCTAATTTCTCAAGGAATGTTGGCTTTTTAAATGAGAAAAAAAAAATCTCTCCAAAATGAGAGGTCAACTTATATGTTAAATATAAAATGGAAACTTTTACTAATACTTAATAGTTGCTGCATTTACAAATGAAACACTTAATAATAATAATAATATACCACTTACTATAACTCTAGCAAGCCACAATAAATATTTCTAACTAAAACTTGTGTTTGATAAACTTATTATTATTATTATTATTATTTCTTATTACAAGTACATATTTGGTAATGCTATATAGCAATTATAGCTTCCCTGATACAGAAATGACTAACAATCCAAGTAAAACACAAGAATAAACTATAAAATACAAAATTAAAAAAAAATAAGTAAAAAATACATTATTAGAATCCAGTATAGATATGTAAAAAATAATACAATAAAAACAAAAAAAAAATAAACTTATTTATATCTAAATGTAGATAGTCTTCAATAGCATGGAGAGAAGAAGCAATCCTACAGAAGAAAAAGTGCAGAAAAAGATTCAATCTAAAATGTGGTTAATGGACACATGCTCTGTTTAAAATTTGATATCGGATATGAAAAAACCTGTTTTTTCATTTGTTATGGTTTCAAAGGAGCTTCATAACAATAATAAAATTATACTGTTAGGATTTAGACGTTTTATTCAAAATTTGAATGAAATATTTTCTGTAGGATTCCTACAGAAAAGTCTAAATTTTTGGATTCTATGGAAAAAGATAAAAAACTTTCATCTAAAGCATTTTTATAACATGCATCTATTCAGGGCGGCCTTAAGCCAATTGGACTGATTGCTCCCAAATGGGCTTCACACTAGAGTGCAATCTACTCTCAGCTTGTCAAGTATACACAACAACACAAAGCAAAAAAAAGAAGCTTTGGATATAATATGTTGACGAATTTCCCTGAAAGCAGTGAGTGGCGAAGCTGCCTAATGGGGTGACTGTACCTGACATTTGATTATAAGAAAAAGAGGGATTAAAACATAAATGAAAAAAAATAAAAACACTCAATCATCTGTTTTTTTGGCTATTTATGGATTTTTCAACCTACTTAAGCCTGACTTTAATAGATTGGCTGCATATGGCTTTCTATCACAAAGGCCATGGGCTGAAATGGTGTAAAGGAAAACTTGCTAAAAACATTGCGATGGCTTCGATTTGATGAAATTCCCTAACTCTATTCAATAGACCTATATTCAAAATTGAGTATTTAAATTTTACAAAATAGATTGGGGACAGGGCCTAAGTTTGCTAAAGTTTACTCCACATTTTGCTAAAAAACGTTTTTTTTTGACATGGTAACTGACCAAATTTTCTAGAGGTTGTCAGATATATGTTTGTTTCCATCGCATGGTCCAAGTTTCCCTTCTGTCAAATGTAAACACAATTGATTGGATCTTATAGAGCTTGGTGATCTTACTTCAAGCTGATTAATTTTGTGTCATGCACCCATAAATGAAGTAAGTTTTAGTGACCAAAATATAAACCATATATCTGAAATATGAAGTCACTGATTTTAGAAGATTACTATAAAGAGCAGTACAAAAATAAATTAATTTTTTTAATAAATCATTTCACAGTCACTAAAACAAATAGTATTGTGATTGTATACTTTTCAGAGATGATATACAAATTTTGTTTGTTACTTGTAGGCTTACATGTATGCAATTTTGCACTAAAATGTAGTTTATGTCTGTTTGGTCTATTAATATGCATGCATTTTTTTAAGTGCAGATTTTGACTGCTTTCCATACTTGGGGGCCCACAAAAATTATTTGCAATTGGGGCCCACCCCTCCTAAGGATGGCCTTACATCTATTAAAAGTTATGAACAGTTGGAAACTTTGATCGGAGTTGATGGAAACTGTTGACCAGAGGAAACTGATGAGGAGAATGTAATAATTGCACTATTTGTCTGTTAATTTTATTGACAGTTCAAAAGTTGTTCTCAAGCTTCCACATAAAGTTCTACAAGCTAATAACTCAATTAGCTTGTACACTTTATATAGAACATCCTGTATATATGATATTGAAAGATATTAAAATTAGTATATCAGTATGGCCTTATATGCTTTTGTCACAGCAACATTCCAGTTCTAGTCTATCAGTAGCTACTATGTTTGGAGATCAACTTATATAGCAAGTGTAAGTTAATCCAGTTTTAAATTGAAAATCTTGAGATTAACTTTTATGTCAGCATATATAATATAGTTTAATAATATTGGAAATTAATTTTAATAAAGATGTAATATTAAATGGCTTTTTAAATATTTTGTATTACCTTAAGCACTAAAACTTGGCTATTAATATCCAATGGATTGGCAAATAAAACAATTTCTGGTTTTCTAAGAATAATTGATACAGAAAGACTCCTTGTATCTTCTTGAGAACTGGCTGTAGAATGATATCCACTTGTGCTATCTGATGGTAATCTCCTATGTCCAATAGCTAATACTTTTCCTTGATGTACTGCAATATTAGGAGGGTCTAATTCATCACTCTTAATTTCTTTTCCATATTGATCAGGTAATGCATCATAAATGTATTTAAATATTGCAAGGATATATGGAACAGACACATTTAAACGTGTCTTTTCAACATGAACATCCACTGAAAAAAATTAAAGTATTTAAATATTAACATACTATTCATTTTATTTTAATAAAATTACACTGTCATTTTTAACTTATATTTTAAACTTTTTATTTCATATTCACTAATACAGAGAATTATTTTATTCTCAACTTGATCATCTAAATAGTTATATGTTTATGTTCATATTTTTAATTTACTATCTGTTACTTAAAAATAAAATAAAAAATATATAATCAACAACACAAAACTGGATATACTTAATAAACAAGGTGAACTAAACAGAACCAACTATAACTTAGAATATGTGGGTATTACAGAGCAACCTAAAAATACCTGCCTAAAAGTAGGGTTTGGTTCATCATAAATCAAAAATTGTTTGTTTGATCCTGACAAAGGTCAATTAATTTGATCAAAAATGTTAGATTACATTAATAAAATACACTGCATGTTAAAGGTTAATAAAGGGTAGTTATTTTTTAGTAAGTGCAATTTGAGAAGAATCTAAAGTAACATCTGTCCACATTATCTCAGATAATTGGGGTTCTGCTGTGTACATATATATACAATACACAGTATATGGTACTATAAACATACAAACATACATATTAAGATTTTAATTTAAAATTGAATTTCAATATTAAATTAAAACATTTATTTTTTTAAATAAAAAAACAAAATGTAAGTTGGTACAAATTGGCAGGTGGCGCATTCGACTTACAGATGTTCGTTTGGTTTTAATATTACGTCAATTTGATGTCATTTCGAAAATAAAACTGAACACGTGACGTCAAATCGACGTAATATTCAAACTGAACGATCAGATCCAACGCGTTACTTTCTCGACGATGCTGCCATCTACTGGAATGAATTTTAATATTACTGTATTTACACCTTAATATTTTTTTAAAATGAATTTATAAATATTTTAATATATAAAGTACTTTAAATAAGTAAAACCAGTAAAATTAATAAAACGTTCTTCCTGTATGAGAAATATTTAATGGAGAAAATCGAGTTGCACTTTTTTTATAACCCTTCAAAGTGCTTTTGTAGTGGTTCACTTCAAGACTTGACGTTTTTAGTTAGTTATAAATGTATCAAAAGTGAAGAGAAAGAACTTAAATGTCTCGCTGAAAGATTTACAGTCCTTAGTAATGTACAGAGAGATAAAATGGCGAGTGATTAGCTCGTAAGAATAAGAAATTGGAAGAAACTAAGTTAAAAACTATAAATTCTGAAGAATACTTTCTTACTTTCTTATCTTTTAGGTGTTACCCCTATCTCGCAACATTTTAAAGACGTGTAATTCCTACCTTTCAATACTTTACTGAAGTGTTACGAGGTAGGCAAGTGTTACGGTGTGTTACAAGGAATCAATGTTTTAATGCTATACAATTCCCAACTTACGAATAAACAGAAATTGTTCAGAGAAAGAGCGCATCGTGGGTGTGTTTCGAAAGACAAAGGACATGTCTTAATTCAAAATGGAGGATATGTCTTNATAAAATAATTATTTAAAAATTATTGAAAAATGCATTTTGTTTTTAAATTTATTACAGTTGACTCCTGATAACTCAAAGTAGAAGAGATAGAGAAAAATTTTCAAGGTGATGAAACTTATAAATTACAGAAATTAGCATTACTGTAATGAGATTGTGAAGTACTGGGACACAAACAGTACAGTACTTAAATATGGTATATTTTTATTTTTTGAATTTGTACATATATAAAATAACAAAATATTTATACCAATAGTGAAAGTATGTGTTATATGAGTTTGATGTTGATAATTCATTGCTTTATGCTAAACAATGTCTTAGATGTTTTCATTCATCTTGAAAACGTATTATTTCATATGTGATGTAGCTTATAGAAAGTCTTTTTAAAAATTTATAAAGAAAATATCAACTATAAAATTTGATTGGCTAATTCATATTTAAGAATGACATTGTTATTCTAGATGTGAAATGCTCTTAAAATGTTTATAGTTTTTAATCATAGTTTCAGAGGCAATAATTTGCCAGGTAACTTTCTTTATTTTTCCAAATGTACATAATTAGATGCTTGATTTCATTTCAAGTTTGTACTGATATGGTTTAAATGTAATTCCTTAAAAATGCAAAAGAAAACAAAATATCAAACATGAAATAACTTCACCAAAATGCTAGATTTTCAGTTATTAAAATATGATTTCAAAACTAAAGTATTTAGACTTACAGACACACACAATGCATTAAATGTATGAAAGTTAAATTAGGGTAAAAAATAAAATTTGACATAGTGAGATTACAGTTAACAAAGTTTGAGAGTTGATGGTATTATTATTTTTAATTAATATCCTAATTCCAAAGTTAATTCATGTTAAAAATCCATTTAAATGTTTATCATCATGAATACCTGCAGCATCACCATTTCCTGTATGACGATACGTTAGATCAATCATTGGAGGCATACTGATGCTAATTCCTGCCACACCACTTTGCGAATCTCCACTATAGGACTGGAATATCCTACAAATTTATAACATTTTTCATAATATAATTCAAGCTTAAACTTAAAATTTTATGATTATTATTATTATTATTATTTAGTATAGAAATATTGCATAATAAAATTTCAAATCAAATTATAAGAAAATAAATTAATAATTTAACTTTAAAAAATGTGAAACATATAAATAAAAAATGTATTTAATAAATACTGTCAAACTTCTATATAATGAAGTTTCCAAATCCTGATAAAAAATTCACTATAGAAAAATTTTGTTATATAGAAATTACACTTTTTGGTAAATAAAGTATTATTTTAATGTAACTTTTTTGTTATTTTATGTAATTTATATTAACATAAACGTAATATAAACATAGTTTTAATTTTAAGTAAGTTTACATTTATGTGTTAAAATACATCTTATTTAACTACATTTTTGTAAAGAAATTGTAATTTTTTGTTCCACAGAACAATTAAAAAATGTTTTCTCTTTGTAATATGCTTCATACTTATTAAGATCATTAAAACTGCTTCATCTACGTCGACATAAATACAGGTTCTCACACATTTTCCTGTAGGTCTTACATCAATGGCTAATTTAAAAACTGATTTGCAATTTGTTATTATGGTTCATAAACTAATTACAAGAATTCCAAACTTTGCTGCAATGTCTTTCTTTTCTGAGCCTTTATCAACTTCCCATAACATATTAATTTTTTTAGTAATGCTTAAACAATATATTAACAGTTGTATTGTAGATTGTCTAAAATCAATAAATGGTGGTTCCTTTTCTGACAGACTTTGTCTTCGAATTTATTAATATTAACAGTTCTTTAAATTCCAACTGGACAAATTATTAAATAAAATAAAATCTCACTAACCTCAAAAATTAGTCCAGCAGTTGTCAAAATTATCAATCACCTTTCTAACATTTTTGACAGTTTTTAATTGTAAATTGTTTATCTGTCAACAATAGCATTTGGACCTATTCTCTCCCCCCTTTACAACTGGTAGCCACATAGGGGAGGCAGATTACATGATGGGTTTTAAAAGATAATGATCAGTATTTCTCACACCTGAACTGCAGTTTTACAAAGGGTTTACAGATTTATATATGAAATTGAACTGAAATTCGAACTTGGCCCAGATGGAGTAATCAGCTTTTAATGATTGATGGTCCTTACAAATGAAAAATATTCATTATATAGAAATTTAACTTCATTATTTAGAAGCAATTTTACATATATTTTTGGCTGAAAGAGCAGTATACAATGCAAAAATTCATTATATAGAGATATGTTTATGATATGGAAGTTTGACTGTATATCACAATCAATATGCTTCAATAAATTAAAAATAATTTAAACAAATGTAACTATAGATCCCTCAATTTTATGACCTAATTGGTTATTGAAAAACTTTCAAGACTATCTTTAGATGAATTGTTGTAAATTGAATTTCCTTACACACAACAGTAAATTAAAATTTTAGTCCTAAAAACTATATATAACCCCTGGCAAAAATTATGAAATAACTTCATTGTGAAAATGTTGTGGCTACACGCCTGTTTTTCTTTTATTACACGCCTGTTTTTCTTTTATTATTATTATTATTATTATTATTATTATTAGTCCGTATAGTTTTAGTTTAATTTAAACTCTAGAACTTTCCTTCCTTCCGATTTCTTTGTTCCTTTGTCTCGGATTTCCAAGAATTCGCCTCACCCCTGACCCATCAGGGGGTAGCCTTAGACAAAAGACGAAAACGGGTCTGCGAGCGAGGAAAACAAAGGGTTTTTAGGCACTCTTAGGCCGGACTCGGAGAGAGAGAGAGAGACGTGTGGCAGAAGGCTCTGGAACAAAAGGTCGGAGGAGCGCTGCAGAAAGAGGCCGTAAGAAGCGCATTGATAGAAGAATTTAGTCGACGATTATAAGACAACGCCGAAACGGACCGAAACGGTTCTAAAAGGAAGAACAGCCGAGACGAGGAACTGTAGAGAACTACCAGGAAATTCGGGTACCCTCTGTCCTTTAATTCATCTTATTTCCCCTTTCTATCTTTTCTATCTCCTAGTTTATTTTAGTTTTAAGTTAGTTTAAGTTTCCGCGCGCAACTACTTTTGTCAAGAGATAGTTATCGGAAAAGTAACTACCAGTATATTGGTATATCCGGTCGCTCGGGATTTTGGAACGTTTGTAAGTAACAGCGGGAATCCGAACTCATTTTGTAAATATATTAATGTTAGCGCGAAATTAAACTTGTTTCATTGGAAAAACGTGTCTGTGTTTTCCTGTCCGCGCTATACATCTTCACATTGGCGTCCGCGACAGGATTCCCGTCTTGTTAGCCTAACTCGGTGCATAACGGTATTAATATCGACTGTTAATTGTAAGATGGAGGATAAAGGTACTCCAGATATGAGTTCTATGGCGGGAGGCCATGTTGTGAATTACCCACTCGTGGTTACTGGGTTTTTAGGGATGATCCCCTCCTTCTCGAATTCACCTAACGATACGGTAAACATAAAGCAATTTTTTATGACCATCGATAATGTAGCTAAGCTAGCCCATTGGGGGGACGAAGTTAAGGTGGCTGCGTTGCAAGCCAAACTAAAAGGTGAGCCACTGAACACCTTCTTTTGTTTATTGGAACAAACGCCTGCCCTAACATTTGAAGAAATCAAACAAGATCTAATTAAATGCTTCGAGAAGCATGAAGAAAAGGGAAAGGGCTTACTTGACCAACTATTAAATCTGAAGCAGAGCGGAAGGGAGTCGGTCAGTGATTACATCACCAGAACTAAAACTATAATGTCTAGGGCTATCCGGAGTAACCCAGATATNACGGGCCAGCCCACCTACAATCAATTGTCTGATTATCGGAGGGAATTATTAGAGAAGTTGAACACTGTTCGTAACCTGGCTTATTCACGGGGTAGGAGAAACAACTTAAAAAATAGAGAGCGGTGTAATATCAAAAGAAAGGGGCGTGTTTTCAGTGTTGGTGAAAGAGTGTGGCTGCTACGCAAACACCAGGGTAGAAGATTTGGAAAGTTCTCCCCTAAGTATTCGGGTCCCTTCCGCATTACGAGAATTTTAGGCCCAGTAACTGCAGAGTTGGGTGATGGTAGCGGAGGAAAAAAATGTATTGTACATTTTGATCGTTTGAAACCATATTGTTCATATGCTGTATGTAAAGGGCGAGGCCCTTACCGACCCAAGAGTGATGAATCTCCTAATAGGTCTGATGACGATGATGATGATGGAGAAGAGGAGATTACATTACCGTACGGAAGACCACCGATTGCACCCATCAGGATACCAGACGATGACGTACCACCCGAAAATCTTCCCGAATTGGATGACAGCCGTCAAGCTGCTCCTGCAAGCAATAACCGTTACCACCTTCGTAGCAGGAGAGTAGATTACTACAAACTCCATCATGGACTTTGAGCCTTCTCATTGGGGCGTATGTGGCTACACGCCTGTTTTTCTTTTATTAATATTATTATTATTATTATTAGTCCGTATAGTTTTAGTTTAATTTAAACTCTAGAACTTTCCTTCCTTCCGATTTCTTTGTTCCTTTGTCTCGGATTTCCAAGAATTCGCCTCACCCCTGACCCATCAGGGGGTAGCCTTAGACAAAAGACGAAAACGGGTCTGCGAGCGAGGAAAACAAAGGGTTTTTAGGCACTCTTAGGCCGGACTCGGAGAGAGAGAGACGTGTGGCAGAAGGCTCTGGAACAAAAGGTCGGAGGAGCGCTGCAGAAAGAGGCCGTAAGAAGCGCATTGATAGAAGAATTTAGTCGACGATTATAAGACAACGCCGAAACGGACCGAAACGGTTCTAAAAGGAAGAACAGCCGAGACGAGGAACTGTAGAGAACTACCAGGAAATTCGGGTACCCTCTGTCCTTTAATTCTTCTTATTTCCCCTTTCTATCTTTTCTATCTCCTAGTTTATTTTAGTTTTAAGTTAGTTTAAGTTTCCGCGCGCAACTACTTTTGTCAAGAGATAGTTATCGGAAAAGTAACTACCAGTATATTGGTATATCCGGTCGCTCGGGATTTTGGAACGTTTGTAAGTAACAGCGGGAATCCGAACTCATTTTGTAAATATATTAATGTTAGCGCGAAATTAAACTTGTTTCATTGGTAAAACGTGTCTGTGTTTTCCTGTCCGCGCTATACATCTTCACAATGTTTTTATAATGTTTTAAGCATGTGTAGCAAAGAAATAAAATGCAATTGATACATAATAATTTCCTAATAATATTCAGACATTTTGACTATATTAAGAATAATTTAAAAAAATCAACATTATGCGAGAAATTGAGCATAGAACTTTTGATTTCCCCCTTACCATCCTCTACCCACTTCTGTACTTGCATTGCATGGATGATATCCTGATAGCCTGGGAGGGCACTTATGAAATCAACATAACATTATAAAAATTAAATAAATAAACGTTTTTAATATTACAAATAACATTTTGGAATTATTTAAAACTGAGGAAAAAATTATGGAATCATCTTATATTTACACTCCTCAAAAGTGAAATTGCAACATTATGAAGGAATGTGTATAACCACATGCAAATTGCAGGGCTGGTAGAGGTGACATAGATATGTAAATGATTAAGTTTGCATATGCATTGGGTCATGTGGTACTCAGTTTCAGGCCATAAAGACCAGTATCAGGCAAGGGTTGTAAATACTATCAGCTATGTAGCACTTTGTGGCTATTATTGTATTATATTTTTTTTTATCTTTTATTTTCCATTTATGTCATGTCACGCATATGTTTTGTACCGTTCCTTTTCCTTTTCCTTCCTTGATACCACCTGTTATCTGATGGCTGGGTTTTCCAACATTACGATTGGTCCATGATAGGATCACATGGGACAGAGTGACATAGTTGGAGGGAGATATAAAAGCGTATGTAACGGATAAAAAGGCACCTTGGTTTTCCTCTTTGGGAGAGTGCGCCGTGGATGGAAGGAGAGACAATACGTAACAGAGAAGAGTCAACCGTCGATAGAGTTAAAGAAGTTGTGGTGCGGAAAGAAAATCTGTTTCCATCAAAGTCAATGATTGCACCGTTACGAAAGAAATTTTGCAAGTTTCTTAGGTACTCTGTTTCCCAATTTTTATTTGTAAAATTCTTTTTTTTCGTTGGATTTATATTACTTGTTGGGCAAAGCAGGGCCTCGCGTGAGGAAGGAAATTTGGAAGGGAAAATATCAAGCAATTTTGTTATTGTTACGTTATCTATCTCCGGTATTAAACTGTATCTTTGTATTAATATTGTATTACATTTTTTGACTAAAATAAACTTTTGTTTGTCCAGTTACATGTTTTCACCAACTATTCATTATCCTTCCCTTTGTTCTATTCCTCGTTTGTCTGACACCGCAGACTGCGTGCCTTGCGGAGTTTACAGCAATGACGTACAGCAGCCAAACTTTTGAAGAAGTACAGTAATACCTCGACTTACACTACCCCAACTTACGTGATTTTCAAATCTCGTCGATTTGTCTTTTGTTTGAGTGCCACTCAAGTCTTGATTACTCACTCCCCCACACCTATTGTTCAGCTTACATGTTCGGACATGTTGTGTGGAATTGACATATAGCTACAATTTATTTTGTGTTATTTATTTCTGTGTTCATTATATCTACAGAGACTTGAGAGACTCTATGTAGTGATTTCTTCTAACCACGAATGAATCAAAAGACAAGATAAGATTAACGAGAACATTTATTAGCTTACATCCAACTTGGATTTTACACAAATTGCGAAATTATACCCGACTTATGCAGTTATTGCTCGGTCCCACCTATCCCGTAAGCTTGGGGTATTATTGTATAGAAATAGCAGTGAGCTGAATTCCACCAGCTCACTATCTAAATAAATATAATACTATATTATATTTATTTTGAAAGCTAAAATAAATATAAATTATTTCAGAGATTTTGTAGATAACAATATAGAGGGAAAAACTGCATCAGTTCCTGAAAAAATAGAAAAAGCTAGAAAAATAATTAATGTCATAGCAATTAGTAGTGAAGATTGAAACAGGTTTCAGTTTAACAAATGTAATATGTACAAAAATAAAAGTATAATTTGCAATATATGCAAAAATAAGAAATATAATTTTAGATATATGTTCAACATATATCTGAAATTAATTTGTTAGGAAAAGAATTAAAAGTTTGAGACACTATTTTTTGTAAAATCATGGATAAAGACAAACCATAGATTGACTACAGATACTAGAATACATCAGAAATCAAAAAAAACTTTTAGTATAAATCAAACTGCTGTTTCAAACTTATAAATATTATTTTTATTAAACTTTGAAGTTAAAGTTGTTTGTGAAATTTAAGTAAAATTTTATTTGTACATGAAAATAAATTAAATAAAGAGTAAGTATTAAATGTTTTTTTTTTGTTATTATAAAAGTTTGTTTTAAAAAGGATTCCAAAACGTTTTTAACATAAAGATAAATATGTGAAAAAATACTTTAAAAAGAGATGTCTGGAAAATCTACACCATACGGATGTAGAATTGAGAGTTGAAGGAAGAAGGAGAGGAAGAGGAAATTCTACACCCATAGGGTGTAGAATTTCCTCTTCCTCTCCTTCTTCCTTCTTCCTCTCAACTCTACTTGCACCCCTGAAGTGAGCTGGTTGTTAAAAATTTACTAACACACCACTGTCTATTTCCTGTTAAAACCTTATGAAATATTTTAATTATAATTTTAATAATTTAATATATGAATATTACAAAGTTGTAATAATAATTTGAGGTAATAACATATTAATTTTTAATATGAAATTGAAATTTTATTAAATCTTACTTTTTCACACATAATGGACTTTCAGACCTAACATCTTCCAAAGTAGCAGCTTGCAATGTGCATTTCAATTCTAAAGCTTTATCACTATACATTTCAATTGAAATATTTACTTCATCTAGTTCAAATTTTGATAGAGCATGTATTGGATCACGTATTGGTGAAGAAAACTGTAACAACATGAAAACATTAGTATATGAGAGATGATAATTATATTTTTGTTCAGTGTTTTTAAATAGCAACAACATTAGAAAATATTTACAAATAACTATCTCAAATCTTTATCAAAAAGATAGTTTTCATTATTTTACACTCAAAATGTTTTTATATTTCATATTTTTATATTTTGTTCGTATAAAATAAAAAAATAATTTTTAACAATACAATAGTCTTTGTTAGACTTAACATCGACGAAAATTCAACACAAAGTGACACGCAACGGAGAAAAATGTCAAGATGGGATAAATTAATATATTTTTTCATACATAATCGGTTATTCGAAACATCAATCTTCCAAACAACCCCAGTCCCCAATTGATTCGGATAATCGACGCTCTACTGTATCTAAATTAACCTTGAATACGTTTTAAATGTAACATAATAATAAAAACTAGCTATTTTAATTATTTGAAACAATTATTTTTGAAATATTGAATATAATCATTATCTATTTATTCAAATTAAATGTTTAATTTAAAACACAAGGTACAAAGTTACCATTTCTTCAATGTCTGTATAAAGTGTTAGTGACATTCCTTCCAATACAAAGGTAACACTAGTTTCTTTATAAACTTCATTTGATATACTTAAAAATGCTTCAAGTTTTTTTACAGAATCTTCATTTACAGTTGGAGTATGTGATTCCATTGGTGAAGTTGGTGATGATACTATATAAATAATTTATAAAACATAAATTTTCAAATATATAGATTAATAATTGAATAAAATAAAATAGAGTATAAAATAATGTTATATCATTACAAAAATATCAAGAAATAAGATAAATATATCAAATACAAAATATAATTTATATAATCTTTCTAACAATAAATCAATGTAACCTTTTAAGAGATCCAATTATTTACTAAACTGCTAAAGTAGAACCTGGGCTTAGCAGACACTCAGGAGACAAGAGACTTTATTTGTTTAACTCAGACATCTGTCAAAAAGTTGCTGTATATTTTATAATATCCAACAGTGTTTTAAAAACTAATTGATACATGGTTTCAAAATAGACAGGCAATATTACTGATTACTGTATGTTATCTAGTCTTCTGAAGCAATATGTTTGCCAATTTTTCATACACATGACTTATTTGATTCATTCTGCTTTCATTATTCTTTCTTTCAAAATTTTTTTTCTGAGTTTCTTCATATTTCCATTCCATCATGTAAGGGAAAAATGCCAACATCAATTTACCAAGGTCTAATGCAAAGAGTGTTAGAGTAAGATCTAAAAAATTAAACTAATTATTTTTTTATCTACTGGAAACTGGTGCTGGAAAATGTAGATTTTTAAAAAAAGAAAAGCTGCCCCCTGGTGACGATACATGTAGAATTTTCTTCTGTAATTTTTCATCCAATGGAGAATTATTGTTTAATAAAAATTGAAGACAAAAACTGCCCAAAAAGGATCACCATTTATTCTTTGTGTTCCAAGACTATACACTTTTTCGGTGACCGACCTTTCTTTGTAGGCTGCCTGTCGCCGGAAAATTACAAAGTGTCCTCTTAAAAAACACAAAACACATCCTACAAAACTAATAATTTTATTTCATAAGTTTAAATACATAAAGAAATTCTACAAAATGATAGCGCCAAAGATAAGTATAATATTTTTTAAAAATGATGCTTCACATGAAGCATGTAATGCATTATACTATCTGCTTAACAAAAGTTTTAGAAAATAAAAAGATTAGAAAATAATTTGTCTGTTGTCCTAGAAGGCAGTATTCACTAAATTAAGGGGTAAATATACATTAATAGCCCTATTGCTATGCCAAGATTAAATGTTTTAGTTGCTAAATCCAGGTATCACAGCATAATGTTGAATGTTAATTCAACATCTTTCAATTAATATTCTTATGCGATTATAATCTGAAATAATAATGCAAATTCACAAGGATATTCAAACATTAGTACAGTTTTGTACAGTACCATTAGTACAGTATTTGTATCAAAATTAAATTATAAATAATTAAATTTTATTACTTATTAAAATTGATTTTATTAATGTTCATAATAGATATTTCGTAACAAAATTATCTTGGACAATACAAACTGGGACATCATTTCCAGTTTGTATCCCTCACCCATGCTGAGTCAATTCTATTGCAAACTCAACTTATACATAATGAGAATAATATGTGGTACCTCACTTCATATTAATTAATTAATTAATTATAACAGAAATATAAGCAGAAACTATTAATTTTTGGTCTGTATTTCTTTAAACAGTTTTTTAAATCTATAAGTACTACATATTTACAAAATTATTACAGAAAGATTAAAAAGTCTTGATTTATATAATTATTCAAATAAGTTTGATATAAAAAATTTACACACAAGTATAATTTTTACATGTATACATATGTAAGAATTTATTGTTTTGGAATATCTTCATATTGACCTTTCATCATGTTGAGATTTTGTATTTTGGAATTTTGCATAATAACACTTTAAGGATTCTCTATGCTTTTAAAACTATAATATAAATTTTTAATTATTCTTGAGATATCAGTCATAATTTTTGATTAATAGCAACATGTGATGCAACATTACATAATCCATTTGAAAAGTTCCAATTATAATATCTTATAATACTGTATTTGGCATTAAAAACATGAAAAAAATTTTATACTGTACTGTGCATGTCTTGCAAAGAAATTAACCAGAAAATCATAAATTTCTCTATTTGGACATTATGTTTTGTTCAGTAGGTTACACAAACAGTTGTTAAATCTTATTAAATATTACTTCAGTGACAGAAATTTGTATTTTAACATATAAACATTCAATGATTGCCTAAATGATAGGGATACAATTTGGCTATTTTAAACAATACGAATTAATTTGCTACTAGAGGTAGGCGTTAGGTGCCATCTCTTAACTAAATTAATAATTATAATTTAAATAGCCTGATCATTTAGGCGATCGTTGAATGTTTTTATATACTCATTGGACTTTATGATTTTTGTTATATTTGTATTTTAACACCATATATTGCAAACATAGGCCACACCACACTCACTAGTTCCCACATAACTCCATCTTCTGTCAGACAAATTACATAATCACTTCATTTACCCTTTCCTTCCTCTCCAAAAAAATTACCATCCCATATACAGCCATAGAAAATCCCCATTTAATCTCTCACCCCCTCAAGGTTTTATGAAAAAATCCTATCATCTAACCTCATTCCTCTTCCATTCTTTTTTAAAATACAACCGCTTCTTCACTATCCATTTCCATGCAAGTGCCAAGGAATTTTTATCCCTTTGATGCATTCAGGATTGGAGTTCTTTTTGTACCCTATAATTGGATACCTTCTAGGTATATTGGGAGTGCAATATACCTGTTGGTATATTGTACTCCGAATATGTCCTTATTGCCTATTTAAAAACCATTCTCCTTGACAAAGTTTATGAGACTTTTCACAGGTTCTCGGTGTAAATCTCAATCTTAGTTCCCAATCCCAAGATCAAGTATCTTATGTGAAGCAATGCCACACATTCAAAAAGAATAAGGTGGGCAGTTTCATTCATCAAACCACATTTCCAACAAAGTGGCCTCCTTTATAAATGATCATTCTGTACAGATATTTTCATAGATGATAGTGTTCAGTCAAAAAACCAACTACTGCTCTCATCTTATTCCTATTTAATTTTAATAAATCAGATATCAGTGGTCCCACCCAACACCCATGTCCAGAACCTTCTGGACCAGTCTTGGATAAGGATACACCTTACTTAGCAAGTCTGTCTGCATTCTCCTTTTCTTCAATCCTAAAATGTCCTGTCACCCATCCCATAGTAACTTTGTTGCTGTAAGCCAGTTCAAATAGAATGGTTTTGCAATTCAACACCAGTCTAGATTTAACTAGAGTGGAATTATTTGTCTTAATGGCTGCTTGACTATTAGAGAATATAAAGATTCTCTTGTTTACATAAGCCCTCTTCAAATTTTCTGTAAGACAGTGTATAATAGAATAAATTTTGGTCTAGAACGCAGTAACATGCATACCTATACTCTGGAAAATCTCAACCTGTGAGCAATAACCCTAATACCAGCTCTTGCCTGGTTAACAGTCATGGAACTATCTGCAAATTGGACCAAGTCTATCCCTCTCATTAATAACTTCCAAACTTTGCTCTTCTCATGAATTAAACAAAGATGTGAATTTATAAAAAAAAAAAATAAATCAGATGTTAATGTCAGGAATGCAAATCCTTTGGTATCCATATGAAACTGGGTAATGAAAAATCAATGCATAATAAGTTTTAAATAGCAATTTTGTACTTACTCCCAAAGTGAAAAATCAGTTAATTTAAAAAAGGCGGATAAATGGTGTTAGAGGATAGGTTTTATTTCCTGTTTATAAAGGCTTGAACGATTAATGGAGTAAATGAGAAATTACAGAGTGATTTTTAATGGATGCATACAGAGTAAGTGATTGGTTTTGTAGGGAGAGGAAAAGAAAGTGGAAGTGATTGCATAATCTGTCTGGCAGAGATTATAGGTTAGATCAGGAATCCTCTGTCAACTACTTCAAGTATTCCTTGATCTTTTAATCTTTTATAGACCTTCCTCTTCTCTTTTTGCTAATAAAGTTAATAATAATAATAAGCCCACAAAATCCTACCCTACCTGTGTCAACCATCAGACCACGTGGGGGGTGGGCAACGCATAACATTGATATTTATGCAGCTAACAGGGTAAAGGTAACCCAACAATATGGAGAATTGTAATAATGTTGAATGCATAGAGTCGCAGCCTGGGGGTGATCACTGGGGCACGTTTGGAGCTGACACTGGATGTGACAGCATGCAAGCCATCAGTGGCTCTCTGTTGAGCTGGCTGGTGTGAGTCGGGTGACCCAAAGAGATTACAGCCAACTAACGGGGAGGAGAGGGAGTGGATGATGCCCTGCACAGTAGGGCTTTGCCCACAGACACTGCTGGCTCATCAGCAATGACCACAAGTAATATATTAAGTAATGATAGTAGACACAAGTGGTCAACAGAAGAATTAGAAGAACTTATATTCTATTATATTAAAGCAAGATCAGAAGGACCCAGATATATAAGCAGATTGGAGACACTTTTTATTAACAGGAACTGTTGTGGCGGTACGCCATGTTTTTGTAAATAGGGGTAGATATAAATTTTATTTCTCCTAAATTCCTTTGTCTTTAACGTGTTTCTAGAACTTTCTAACCTATTCCTTTTCTGTGGGTGGAGGACGACCTTTGTCCAAGGACAAAGGGGAGAAGACAAAGGGGACATTAAGAAGCCCTGAGGCCATCAGGAGAACGAACAAGACACTTTCGGGTCAGCGTCCGAGGTGTACAGACGTAGGAAACAGCAAGCAAAGGGTTTGTCACCTAGTGGGACAAACGGAGAAGGCTTGGAAGTCGTCTGCGAACGGACGAAAATTAGAAAGACACCCAGATTAAGACCTCAAGAAAAAACACTCCCGAATTCTCAAGAGACGGAATCAAGAGGAAGGAAATTGAGTTAATTCAAGTACCGATATAGAGAAGATCGGAGACTCCCAAGTTTACCCGGGTATCCCCACAAATCTGTCCTTTATACTTGTCTCTTCTCTTCGTATCTCTTAATTTCTTCACCCTTCTTCCTTAGCATATAAGCTAGATTAAGGTAGATTTAAGTAGTTGTAGTATCTTAAACCATAATCCTTTTATTGTCGCGAGCATGTGTTCTATTTGTGAAAATATAGAATTTTGTCGGACGGATTCGAACTTGTGCACGTACTATAGTTTGGGATCAAGTGTGTTTAGTGTAAACGAACCAGGTATACGAAGGACTAAGTAGCTGTAGTTGAATAAATATCCTGTTTAATTTTATGGTTACTTCTTTGTCATCCTTTTTTGTCCTCCACACCACCACACTGTAATAACCCTAAAATCCATAAATTTAATGAAAATACTTTGTCAACTGAAGCTCGCAGAATAATTAAACAGAAAGCAATATCACAAGAACTATTCAACCATATACAAAAACACGCAGAGGAAATAGTACCTATAGAACTGATTGTAAATGTGATTACAGAACCTGAGAATGCTAGAACATATACAGTGCATGATAACCAGTATGGTATACAACCCATAACAGATTGTGTAGAAGATATAGACCAGCTGACATGAAATATAGTAGTAGACGAGGATCAAGAACCTATAGTTTTGCAGTTTCTTTGGATATTGGCTGAAACGAAAGAAATCATGTTTGAGGAGCGGTTACTTCTACCTAAAGTTAAAATAAACAGATGTTTCATAGAAAAACTAAATATTCTCAATAAATATTTACCTAATTTATTAATTACTAATAATAGCCTGCGTGAAATAAATGATATAATATATGCAGCTGCTAAAACTCTAATAGAAAATAATAACCAAATGCCATACATGTCTACAGTGATTACAAAACAAAAAAGTAGCCCAGCTTGGAAAAAAAGAATACAAACTAGATAGATAATTTTAGGAAAGAATTAGGACAACTAATAAATATAAAAAGAAAAACTGACACGTGTAGAATAAGGAAAATTAGGAATAGTCTTTATATAAAATACAATATCCATACTGAAAATGATCAAAATAATATAATAGAAATCATCAAACAAAAAATCAGAGCTCTAGCAGGAAGAATTAAAAGATACGAGGAAATGAATACAAAAGAAGAACAGAATAGGTTATTTAAAGAAAACGAGCACAGGTTGTACAGAAGTTTGGAAGACAATGACAAAAAAAAATATCAAATTACCAAGTAAAGAAAAAGTTGAAGAATTTTGGATGTCAGTACTGTCTATTCCTAAACAACATAATATGGAAGCTAATTGGATTAAAGAGACAGAAGCAGCCTCAGGTGGGATTAATACAGTAGAAGTAGAAGAGATTACAGAACACCAAGTAAAATTTGCTATTCGAAAATTATTGAATTGGAAATCACCGGGAATAGACAAAATTCAAAATTATTGCATTAAATATTTGACTAGTGTTCACAGATATTTGGCTGTATTATTTACAAATATAATCTTTGGAATTGAGAAGTTAGAAGATTGGTTTACTACAGGTAAAGTCATACTTATACCCAGTGGTGATATTCGAAATATTTAACAAAGGGTTCGCTAACACAAAATTTTCCTTAACAAATTTTTTTCACTTACATTAGCAATATTAGCGCAAAAACTGACCTTAAGATACCTATATAAATAAAAAAAGTGTGTTCACAAAATTAAGTCAGATAAAATTTAACATTGTTTATGCCAGAACTATATTTTTTGATAAATAATAAAAAAAAGTTTTCAAACTGGTTTATTTTGTACATATTTTAATATTTTTCATTCAAAATATTTTATAAACATAAAAATTGGCATTTTTTTTAATCAGAAAAAGTCATAGGGAAAGCAGGTTTAACTGCTTTCCCTATGACTTTTTCTCAAGAAAAAACTTTTCTAAATCATTTATTTTATCCTTAGGTATAATCATAATAATAGACAGATGCCATCGTTTCTCGAAATACGATATTTTTTTTATTTCGCTGTTGATAGCACAACACGTGTTCCGCAGCCAGCTTGTATTTTCTCGCGCGCATGGGATCTCTCGTATGACTGGACCTAGTTTCAAGAACTCTCTTCAGTTGATCGCGACTAAATCTGGTTTCAGTCGAGATTGAAATGGTCGATGGAGGTTGCACCAAGGCGAACGGGGTATAAGGCTCTAGTTTAGTAGCGTTAAAGAGTATAATACGTATATTTTAATATATTTTTTAGAAGAAACAAAACCATTGGGAAATGTTACGTGTGTTTAACAACGGGTTCGGAAAACTTTGAAAATGTTAACAACGGGTTCGGCCGAACCTGTGCGAACCCGCTGAATATCACCATATACCCAAAAATGAAAACTTGGAAAATCCGAAAAACTGGAAACCAATAGTGTGCCTACTGAGTATATATAAATTACTTACTGCCTACTGTATTGGCTGATGTGCTTTATGGCCACTGCCATGAGAACAGCATAATAGCAGAGGACAGAGAGGGTGTCGCTGTAGAGCCAGGGGTTGTAAAGATCATCTAATGGTCAATAAAGCAATATTGGAAGATGCACACCAGTCTCAAAGAAATTTGAGTATGGCGTGGATAGACTATCAAAAAGCCTACGATAGTGTATCACATGAATGGCTTCTTAAAATTCTTGATATTTATAAATGTCCATCTATGGTTAAAAGATTTCTCCAAACGACTATGCCTACATGGAGAGTGATCATGACTGCTCGTGGCTCTCAGGATTTAATCACTACTCAACCAATTTACATAAGATGCGGAATATTTCAGGGCGATTCTCTCTCTCCATTGTTATTCTGCCTAGCTATAAATCCACTTTCATTCATACTAAACAAGTATGAAAAAAAAGGCTATAAATTGAAGGATAGTGTTAGGTATATTAAATACTTGGATTGGATGTCATGCCAACAGTTGTGTTAATAAGAGCCAATTAGAATGGCTCTTATGTTACGCATATGTGTTTACAAAATGTTTTTAATTTAAAGTCTAAAATTTACTTGTTCTTAATAGCAATTCTAAATTGGCTCTTATGTTATGCATGTTAAGGTGCACACGTGCCAATTTTATGCGTTTACAAAAAAGGTTTTCAATTTTAATGATCTTAATTAATAGCATTCCAATTGGGATTTATTTATTTTAGGATGCATGCGTGCCAATTTTAAATGTTTTTAATTCTAAAATTTAAATCTTATTTACTTTAATAGTTATGTTCCAAAAATAGCTAATATCATTAATGCTTAAATTTAAATGTTCTCTTCGAATTCTCTTTTCGATTCTGAATTGTCTGAGGATGACGTATATATTTACATTGAAAGTGCTCGCAAGATTAAAATAATCCTTTTAATTCTCTTTAACGCCTCCTAGTCTGGAGTTTCTAATTGAATTGAAGGATAGTATCTGGATTAATCATCTCATATATGGATGAGATGATTAATATATGGATGAGTAGAAATAATCTAAAAGTATTACTGGATAGTGTTGAGATTTTTACAAGTGATATAAGGATGAGGTTTGGACTGATAAATGCAAAGTACTACATATAACTGCAGGACACAGGAGTAGTGCTGTGGGTGAAGGACATATACTACTGAGTGGAGAAATTTTCAAGCAACTTGCAATTGGAGATAGATATAAATACTTGGGTGTACAATAATCAGGAAAACTAGAGCATAGCATCATTAGTGAACAGATAGCAAAAGAATATTTTAGAAGGATTAAAAAAGTTTTAAATGCACACCTTAATTCAAGATTTTTAATAAAAGGTATAAATACATATGCTATCCCGGTCTTGCTTTACTCATTTGGTATAATTAACTATAAAAATAGTGACCTAAGGAAAATAGACGTCATAACACGAAAGTTACTAGCAATTAAAAAGGCACATTGGCAAAAAGCAGAGGTAGAAAGACTGTATTTTCTGGTAAATCAAGGAAGAAGAGGACTATTAAATATAAAGTACTGTACATGTATAAAGCACAAATAGTTAAATATAAACAATACTTAAAACAGGAAAGAGATAATTTGATCAATGTAATAGTAAAGCATGATATAGGTAGGGATAAATATTCAATAGTGTGAGATCTGAATAGCCCCCGGGTCTAAAATAATAATTTAGAAAAATATTCTTTCCATTTTGATGGGAAAATAACGTTTTTCTAGCATGGGAAAACAGTTAAGAGAGTCACTTCCTTCCACGGAAGTAAGAACATCCTCTGTTTTTCCACTATCTGCTAAAAATCTCACTTTGATGGGAACTGTTTACCCCTCATTTCATCCCCTTCCCATCCGTTCACGTGGATAAAGCCTCGACTGATAATTGGTCGTAAATCAGAATATAGATGCGAAGTTCAGCCATATTCGAGGAGTTCGTCAGGAGATCTCATAGTAGAAAGTAGTCTCCATATTGTCTCCCTAAGGCCATCATCCTTAGTAAAAGGAGTTCGCCAACAGATCCCGAGTATTCAGACAAAGTACATACAAGCTCCTAAAAGCCGATGCCCTATGCTATGAGCAATACAGAATACAAAGGCTTATTACCATAGAGAGAAATATACATCACATACAGAAGAAGGAAGGAAAGACAACGATCAGGTTGTATGTTTATAAACGATTTTGTGAGCTCTCTCTCTCTCTCGACATATAGGCTATATTATAGGTTGAATTTATTGTGTCTCATTTATTTGTAACTCCATTTTTGTATAGTTTACTTATACAGTAGAACCTCGATTATCCGTCCCCCGATCAACTGACCGTCCTAGTCGGCAAATTTCAAATGTCCGCTAGTGATGTGGCGCTACAATATTTGGCTATGTCTTGGCTACTTTAATATTATTTTTACGTGTTTTAGCTGGCAACACTCATTCGACCATGAAAGGGAGCCAGTATTTACACGAAGCTTAATTTTCTAATTTTTAACGATACAATAGCGACGATTATTATTTTAAAAAATTTTTGTTAGGCTTAACATCGATGAAAATTCGCAAAATAGGTTAATAGCGATATACTAATATACAAATTACATGGGATATAATAATATACTACACTAATAATGGATTTTTTCATACTTTTCGGTTATCCGACTTTTCAATTATCTGACCAACCCCAGTCCCCAATTAGGGCGGATAATCGAGGTTCTACTGTATATATGTTTATTAAATTCTTTTTATTATTAGTTAATATAATGTCTCCTCGATCTCTAAATCAGACCGCTCACGCGTGTTAATCGGCATATCCAAATTCGATTAACTGGTGTCTAGGAATCCTGACGTTGGATAAAGACTTCACAGTCTTTAATCCTCATTAACATATTACAGCCCTCCTATAAAAACTTTTAAGATCGGATCTCGCAATTCGAAACTTTGGAGAACTATTCTCACAGAATAGGCTGAGTAAGTGGCACCTTTAAGCAGGTGCCCCGGCTATCTCACAATAATAAAAGAAGTGCAAGAGATAGAAGATGAATTATATTTACCACAAGGAAAAATACATACAGATAAAGAAATTAAAAAAATCAATAGTAAAACAGCATAATGTTGTTTGGAGAAATAAACAATTACATGGTCAATTTCCTAAAAAGGTGTTAGATCAGGATAACATAGATAGAGAGCTTGCATTTGAATGGATTAAAAAGCAACAAATAGCCCCAAGTATTGAATCATTAATATTTGCTATACAGGACCAGGCTGTTATGACATGACAATATCAATGTGACATCTTAAAGGAGCCAGTGGGCAGAAAATGTCACCTACATGTGATTAAAGATGAGACCACGCAGTATATTATATCAGGATGTGAAAAACTGGCGGGGACTTGTTATGTAAGACATCATAATAACCTTGCCCAGTATGTCTACTGGTACCTGGTCCTAAAACATAAAATAGAAGTTGCTGACCAATGGTGGAAGGAAATATTACTCCAGTCACAAGTTAAGGAAAATGGTTCGGCCAAGATACTATAAGAAATGACTGCCCAAACTGATGTCACTATATCTCACAATAGACTGGATTTAATTTATGTTAATAAAAATCACAATAAAACATTTTTAATAGATATAACTGTACAATCAGATTATAAAATTGGTGCTAAAAAAGTAAAAAAATTGAGTAAATATAATTTTTTGAAATTGGAAGTTAACCGCCTGAAGAATACACAGACGACTGTTGTTCCAATAGTAATAGGAGCAACAGGAATAGTAGCGAAAAACATAAAGAAATACATAAATCAATTAGAATCCAACATTGATATTAGTATTCTTCAGAAACAGGCAGCTATACCAGTGGCGTAGCGTGGGTGTCAGCCACCCGGGTCGGAGGAAAATTCCGCCCCCCCCTTATTTAGGTATCTTAATTTAAAAGACTAAAATTCAGTTTCGTCACAGAATAAGTAATGAAAAATTCCATGCTAGTGTTGCCACTTTAAAATCGCTGACCCGGACAGCAGGTGAGGTTTGTTCGAACAGAAGTTTCTGACGCATGCGTATGTCATTTTGCAATGCGAAGAATAATTTGCAGTGTATGCTGGTTCTAAATCAGTTAGTTAGCGACTAGGGAGACTTGGATAGGAGTAATGCAAGTGACCTGAAGTAACCTAGCTCTATTGGATATTGAAGGTGTATATATATATATATATATATATATACATACTAATAAATCGTACAAGCAAAAGAAAAAAAAAAGGTCAACAGGTTGCGCACGATATCCCCTGACGGCGAATTGATTCCCGGACTGTCCGGATGGTATTCCATGCTCATTTCAATCGGTCCGAATCGTAGGTGCATGAAAATATGAAATAAAATGGTTCTAATTCTAACAAGATATTATTATTTTTTGTGAAATTTTTCCACCCCCTAAAAAGTGTCGCCCCTGCCGCCCCCACTACACTACACTACTGAGCTATACACATATCGCTTATACTCAATAGAGTGTTAGATGCTATCTTTGAGGTCAATAGAACAGATCAACACAAGCATGATATACAGCAAACTCGAGGCATACAGCAATCTTCAAATACACAGCAATCATCAGATATACATCATTCGTTAGTTAATCCGGATTTACCTAATACGACTTTTGAGACTAGTACAGAAAGTACATCTGGAAACTTGTTGAGAAGAGGAACTATTTGCACATAAAGTGCAACTAATACAGTAAAGGGGGGAAATAGGTACCTTCTTTCCCATTGATTACGGGACAAGGTATTCTTTATTCCAATGTAATTCCTGAATATTTTATTGAAGTAATAATAATAAAGTTTCTATGGAGGATGGACAGGGTTCTTATTGTACCTGTTGTCCTCTCCTCTACAAGTGTCATACCACACACATTGTATAAAAGCCTGGAAACATTACAATTGAATAGAAACACATACATCACACTATTGAATACATATTGAATACATGTCATATTGTTAGGAAATTCCTGAATACAGACACACTTATTTAATTTTAGTTTTGTTTTGGTTACTATGCCTTGACTCTGGTCCTACATTAGTACACAGCAACTGGTGTCAACTGAGCATAAATCACTAAACCCAACATAATAATAATGATAATGATGAATAACTAAATAAATCTGATAACTTAGTATTAACCCACATACTATTAGAAAAAGATCTACTTAGTGTGCAAATTTACATCATTCTGAATTGCTGTCTACATAATCCATTGAACTAACAATTTTTTAATGAACAATTTTTATTTGACTCTAATTTTCAACCCCCAAAAATGCCTTAGCAACCTCTTCTACCATGCTTGTTACAAATTTTGAGTTACAGATATCTAAAATACATGAGGTTTACTTTACAAACATTAGATTAATACTTAAATTAATTTTAAAATATTTAATACATACTTAATGAACATAATCTGTATGTTCAACCATGTTTATAAATGAACACTATTCATTTATAAACATGGTTGCCTTCTTTAACAGATTTTTACAGATATTATATTTGTATACTGTATAAATATCTTCAGAGATTACAATTGTTTAATGAATTAGGTATATGATTTATGAAAACAATAAGTTATAAAACTTATAAAAGGAGAAGTTTTCTAAAGAATACATATGTATCATACAAACTGTTGAGTCACACATTCAATGTTTGCTACCACTATCACTAAGTTAACAGCCTATTTTTCCAATAGTATTTAAGTATTACAGGCTGTCTAATTGTTACAGATGTTTAAGTAAGAATGCCAAATAGGATCTAATTATACCACCATGTTATTGAAATGCATACCATTGTTACAATAAATAACCAGCATTCATCCATCTTTGTGTGATTTCTCCTACTGTGTCAATAGTGTATGTGTGCTCACATATGCAATGATATAAGTTTTTAAAACAAATTTAATTATATAGTTGCATAATGAATAAAGTTTTTCAAATCACAAAAGCAATACTATAATAAAAATAAATGATGGAATTAATGTTAAAAAGATACAAAGTGTAACGTTAGGTTACATTGAACACTTTAAAGAAGTCAAGTCGAACCACTCGGACTACGTAAACTTTATTAGGAATCACAAAGAGACACTTAGCTAACGTGTACTCTAGCACGAGGTCTAACAGGAAGTACTGTAGACAAAGGAGAGCTACCACGTGCTGTAGACCAGGCTCAGCGCCATCTATCGGCAGTCAGGCCATGTGTCTAACAGACACTCGCATGTGACACAAAGTACTTTTGCCAACTTATTTCAGGTTTCATCATCCTTTAAACTGAACAACAAAGAATGTTCCAAAGAATTCTGTTTAAAATTTTAAAATTCCAAGCAAGGTTCTTAGATTGAACAATATTCATAACAGCAACAAAAGTTAAATTCTAACTAAATAAAATTAGCATAAAATTATAAAAATTAAAAACTTGGATAAAAAAAATTATATTTGAACTTATCATCAAGATAAGCTATATTTGTTAAATTAGTATTTATAATATTTAGTTCTTTATACTATCTGTTTTAAATTAAACAGGACTAAATAGAAAAGCATATTTTGTTCATTTATTTACTTTACAGATATATATCATGTATGAACTATGTAATACATATTAAATATTTATTTTAGTAACTTATAACTTGATGCAATTTCAAAAAAGAAGCTTTTGAAATGCTATTTTGTATATATAGCTATTGATGTATCTATAGCTAACAAATTAAATATTAATACTTCTATAATAGATAAAAGCATTTTCAAATAATTAAAAGAAAAGAAAAAGTCAGAATTATATCGAACTAGCAGATGAGCCCAGCATTGCTCACACAAAAAGTAATGGTAGCAAAGGCTAAGATTATTAGATTATAGCCGATCTTACCCGTTTTCAATGAGTGCAAAAATTAGGTACCCCCACTTCCAAGACTAAATAGAAAATTTTTAGATATCTGCTTACCACATCAGGATAACGATAATTAAGACTCACTGCCAGTACATAGTACTAGTAAGTGATGAAAAATAAACGTTCTTTCTGGTTCTCCTTCGGGTTTATTAATTAAATTCAAAAAATAAGCTGAATCTTCCAGAAACATTCATAAATATAAATTTAAACATTAAGACGAGGAGTTAGAATAAAGTGAACTTATGCACGGATTGAGGAGGTTAATTTTTATAAAATATTACAAAATATTACATTTAGATAAATAATTATTCACAAAAACAGGATATTAGTCATTTTGAAAGAGGGAGAAAATAAACTTCCTTTCACATAATCTTTATCTTAAAAGTTAGACAACCATCTGCATGTTTACCCCATTCATTCCTCCCCAAACATCCCGATGACAACAGAAAAGTTCTTCTTTTGATTGGTTGAGTAACATTTAATATATCAATTCACATCCTGCAATCGGGGAGTTCAACACTAACTTCCACAGAGTGAAGTTCATGCAGTCCTCCATAGAATGGAGTTCAACTATAGCTACCAAAGAGGAAAGTTGTCTCCATAGTCCGGAGTTCTCCACCAGATCCACATAGAGAAGGATCTACAGGAGTCCTCCACATAGAAGACAGAGGAGTTCAACATAAAGATATCTCCATACAACGCATTCGAAGTTGACTCCATACAGATCTTTGAGGAAGACAGCAAGCAATCCTCATATAGAGAAGAATTATGGTACAATTTCCTTTCTTCCCATCTAAAGACTCCTAGAGAAGATAATACATGATAGTTCATTGTAAACTCTCTCTCTCACATAGATTAGAATCTCAGGTTAATCTTGAATAATCTTGTAATTGATTCTCACATGCATAAGTATAGTATATCCCATTTATATCAGTATTAATTAAATTTTATTGTTATTGTTTATATAAAAGTTGTCGATTTCTCTTTTTTGAATATCATAACGCAACATACTCCACTTGTAGGAAAAGCCCTCCTATGTGATTAGATTCTATATCAATATTATCATTTATCAGGTATAATAGTTTATGTGCATTAATCTGCGATAAATTGATTAACTGGTGTCGAGAGCCTGACATTAGAGACTGTGATTTTATGATCGTTCATCTCCACCTTTTTTTTTTTTTAATAAACACTATAATCTCCATCCTACGATAACGAGGGCCACTCTCAACAACTGTGTAGCTGAGTAAGTGGCATCAGAGCAATAACCAGCTCTCTACCCCCAGCCAGCACCTCACATGTGCATGTGCTCCCCAAGTCAACTTTATATACGATGGAACACTAAACATCATTGAGAATTTTTAGAAGGGTCTAAAAATATATTCGATTTCCCGCATAAATGCAAAAAAGGCATCTAAAATAAAACAGTAGAAGCCAAGTTGTTCAGAGTAATCCTTAATCCTCTCCCTCACAATGGGAATTTCGAAAAATCTCTTCTTAATGTGCATTCTCATGGCATAACCTTTTAAAACGCAATTAAAAAAGCAAAAAACCGCATCTAAAACAGTATAATAGAAACCGAGTTCTTCACAGTAAGCCTTAATCCTCTCCCTCTCCCCACAGGAAGATTTCAAAAAATTCCTTCTTAGTGTACATTCTCATGACATATCCTAATGTGTGCCAAATTTCAACTTTCAACTCCTAACCATTTGGGCTCTGGGCTTATTATCATTATCAACCCATCTTGATTATATTATAAGATTTATAAATTCCAAGCCTAAATTTAACCTAAATCCTAATTATTGAATGACTTTTGAACAAAATATAAAAAGTATTTTTATTTTTTCACATTTTAAATTTTTTATATGATTATCAATTTTAAGAATCCATATCTTAATTCTCCAGCATATATTTTATTGAAAAATACTAACATTTATTCAATGCCTTTCTTTCAGGTGATCTCAAATTGAAAATCATAAATAGAACTACAGAATAGAATGTGTAGAAGTTTTGTTAAAAAATACATTAAAAATGTATTCTGTAACAGACAACTTCTGTGTGTTACAGAATATAACTTTGAATTTTGTAATGTTTTCTTTAAAGCTTTAGAATGTTCAAATTTTTGTTAGAAGTACATAAACTGTGTGTTCTATTCTGTAGTTCTATTTGTGAATTTCAATGTGAAATTGACTGTTGAAGGGCATTGAATATGTCCAAAAACATCATTATCTGTCATTAAAATATTTGCTGGAGAATTAAGATGTGGAAAGTATATGTATTTAAAACAAAATCTAATTGACATTCACAGGAATTTATTCAAAAAACTAAAACTGAATATGAACTTTTCTGAAAAAATGTTCTCTATATTTGTAAACACTATATGTTATCAGTATTAATTTTATTTTAATTTAGTAAGAAATAAATGTATTCAAATTTCAAATATTGTAAATTTTCATTTGATTAAATAACAGCATGATAATAATGACATCATTTCCTTTGCTCTTGGCTTCTAAAATTTTAATAAAACTACATTGAATTAACCAAAATTTCTTATGCTTGAACATAAAATATAAATTAAAATATACACTAATTATTAAGAATTACTATTTTGTTTATTGCCTCTGTAATTCTGCAGAACTAAAACTTTATTATGAATAATAAAAGTAATTACTGAAATATTTTTTCTAATGTATCAAATCATGTTTATTTTTGAAACAAAAAAGTTTTTGTTTTTATTTGTTATGTTATGATAAAATATTAATTGTTTTCAAATACTTTGAAATGTAAATCTCAAGTAAATTTTAAAACTTTTCATTCTTTTTTTTTTTTTTAAATTAAAAATATTTCCTATACAATTACACAATAATGGATTTAAAAAAGTAATTCTATGAGACACAAATTAGAAACATCGAAAAACAATTGGAAAAAGAAAAATAGAAAGAACAATTAATTATGTACTTAAAAATGCATTTTCATATTAGAAAAATAAACTAAAATATGTAGAAATTGAACAGACAATAGCAGAACAAGGCACAAAGACAGAAGAAAACTCGAACCTTGTGAGTCAAATGTAACAAATTCCTTTCGATATACAAGAAGAAAATGAACTGGTACAAGAAGGTCCAGAAGATAACTCCAACATCAGAGAAAGATCTGCTTGGCATTCTGAATTTCAGTATGTACAGTACTCCAGATATTCTCATCTTCAAAAGAAAATGTTCCTCAAATAATTTTTACTTCAAGAATCCTGTAATGTAGCCTACAAAAATTTATCACAAAATTAGAAAAATTATCGTTGATCGAAATCCAGTAGAGTTAAAAATTTTCGATTGATGAAAATGCAATTACTATATAAAGAAGAATAGCAACAAAGAGAAATTACTAAGAAAAATGATTATTACTTATATAATCTAATTCCATAATATGACCAATCTCACATTTCCTTTCTGCTTGAACTGCAGTTCATAAAAACAAAATCAACAAACTGACCAAGTGCTTTTGGATTTTTCGTCCATAATCAGAGTCCCTATCATTCAAAATTAATCTTTTCAAACTCCTATTCAAACAAATTTTCTTATTTGGAACATAACTGCCAGAGTTTAAACTTATACACAACATGTTTTCATTCTAGAACAACACTCATTCAATTTAAACTATCTCTATATTCTTCTCTTCTCCTCCACTTTTTATTTATTTTTTACCATTCATGTCCATGCATTTGACAAAATAGCTACATCTTTGATATTAATAACTATATGTAAAATATGTATATATATTTTCATCATCATCCATCAGTAATATCACTTTTGCCTTCTTATTGTATATTGCTAAGGACCATGTTTTCCACCACTCTGCTGATGCTCCTTTACCTGTTTTGCTAAACCAAAATTGTTGTCCTGATATAATACTTTTTATCCCTCTTCCATCTACTAATGATACATCCCTGTACATCAACAGAACAGAGCAGAGTAGTGCAGAAATGTATAGGATACAATTAGTAGACATAGACAGCACGAAAAGCATTACAACAGGGCAACAATTTTGGTTTAGCAAAACAGATAAAGGAGCATCAACAGAGGGGGTGGAGAACACAGCACTTAGCAACAAAGTATAAAATAAGGAAGTGAAAGTGGAGTTTTTCTATTCTTAAATTTTCATTCACCTGAAAATGATGAACGTAAGTTCATTGAAAGTGCTAGCAAAAATAAAAAACTGTTAATGCCACACTCAGTGTGTTTTTACTTCCTTTTATAAGAATATAGAGATAGTTTAAATTAAATGAGTGTTGTTCTAGAATGAAAAGAAGTTGTGTATAAGTTTAAACTCTGGCAGATGTATTCCAAATAAGAAAATTTATTCAAATAGGAGTTTGAAAAGATCAATTTTGAATACAAGAGATTCTGAAGATAGACAAAAAGTCCAAAAGCAGTTAGTTTGGGATTTTGTTTTTATGAACTCCAGTTCAAGGAGAAAGATAATGCAAGATTGATTATTATATATATATATATATATATATACTTTTTTGTTATAAATATTTTTCTTTACAAAAATGCCAACAAAGAACTTTCAGAGAAACATTACAATTTATGATGATGTTATTAAACAAGAAATAATCTAATTAGTTATCCAAAATATTTAACTGTACAGTATATTTTTATTTATTTAAATTAAAATTTGTGAAAAAAGGGAAGATATTTTTTAAGGAAACAAACTATAATATATATGAGCAATAACTTAATGTTTGACATCAGTAAAATGATGTAAATTTATTATAATTTAATATTTAAAAACAATTTTTCTAATGTTTCTTTAGTGAATAAAAAAGTATGCTTTGTCATGAATGTAAATATTAAAAATTATGTTTACATGTTCAAATTTAAAATTAACCTATGTTATATTTTTATTATAGTTCATTAGCTGTTTTCATTTTCACATACTATTCTGGATTGCAATAATTTTATTTATTTCATTCTGTTATTATTCAAATTAATATATACAATATATATTTTTTTCATTTCAATTATTATTTTATAATGTGGGGCTGATATAAAAAAATAGAAAATATTCCTTTTTAAAATCTGTTTTGATTCCTAGAGTTGTTTATTTTTTCACTTTTTATATAATATAATCTTTAATTTTTGTTTTAGAAAACATTTCATTTAAATTAACAACAAATTTCTAAACAATTAATCTTTTTTTCAAAAATTTATTATGAATTCTATAAAATGTATAATTTTACTATATATAAATAATATAATTTTATATGAAAAATATTATTAGCTTTTTACAAAGAATAATTCATATTATAAATCAAATTTTTAACTTTGGTTTGTCTTATTCTATTTTAACAAAGTACAAAATTTACAATTTAAATTTATAAAACTTACATTTGTTAAAACACTCTTTTGCTTAATAATGAACATTGCAGTTTTTAACTTCAATAGAATTCCTTTCATGAAATTAATTATAATTTATTTTTCAATTCAATAGAATAGAAGCTCACTTCAATACAATAGTAGCTATTATATACATATAAATACAGACAACTAAATCAAATTATTATAAGAATAAAATGATATTGTCAAGTTAACTTTCTGATTAGAACTTTGCTAATTAATATAATAAATACAATGTAATTTGTAATTTATCATAAATTATATATTTATTATAGTTAATATAATAAATACACCTAAATGCCCCAAGCCATCCACCGTTTGTGTGGCAAGTAACTTGTATAATTGTATCTTGTAAATTAATTGGTCTGGAAGTAAAGATCAGATGGAGATTTAGATAGCAAAACTGGCAATTCACAGTAAGCTGAAATTGTAGGTTTGAGTCCTGCTCCAGATTGATCTTTCCTTCAAGAATATTTTAAATTATTAAATTTAATTCAGAATTATTATAACCATTAAATTCAGCACAAAATGACCAAACTACCTACCTTTAATCCAAATTATATTTTATTTATTATATTAATTACTCAAGTTCTAATCTGAAAGTTAATCTAATGATCTCATTTAATTAATAGTAGCTGTTATGCAGCATTACAAATATCTTTATAAAAGTACAATTATAACAAGCAAAAATTATTGTGACATCATCACATTGCCAACCTGCAATTTTTAATTATATTCTTAATTTATTTAATTTAAAATAGGAGAGAGTCATGCAGTACTGACCATTACTAGTTTTTTGCTACCAGAGATAGGTAGCAGCATTCAATAGACATATGCAAAAGAATATATCATCATAGGTTATATATTTTTGGGACTATTTTGTTTGGTGTGGATTGTTGGAACCACAAGCCAGAGAAGATGTTTGTTGGTATTTAGTGCATCAAAAGTTATTTTTGCAACTTTAATTCTACTTTGGGGATAAGTAATTAAATTTGTTTTAAAATGTATTTTAGCTATAGCAATATTAGGTTAAGATAAATCGTATTATTTTCACAATATAAAATTATATACAGCAAACAATCTCCAAAATGTTACCACATGGTAGTTATCCAGTACTGACCACTTATCTATCATGCAATACAGCTTAAAAATAATTTTTAAGGAAAAGGTCTCAGTTTTCTTTCTTCTCAATTTAGAGAGAAATGGAAGAAAGTGAGAAAAAAAGAAGAAAGTAAAATTGACTGAATCTAGCATGAAAATAGCAACAGATAAAATTCTTGTGAACAATATAACTCAATGACAGGCAGTTTTCAGCAACATTTTCAGTTCTAAAAACATTAATACAGTAGAGCATCATTTATCCGAATCAATTGAGGACTGGGGTTGTTCGGATAACTTATTTTTTGGATAACTGATTATGTACGAAAAAATATATTAACCTATCCCATGTTGAAATTTTTCTCTGTTGTGTGTCGCTTTGCGTTGAATTTTTGTCGATGTTAAGCCTAACGTAAACTTTTTAAAATAATAATCGTGGCTATTATAGCGTTAAAAATTATTTCTTTATTTTTTACAAACTAAATAAATATATTGAAAAATATAAAAACAAAAAAAATTATGCTTTAGAAGTTAATCTAGTATCAAAAACGTTCAATTCAGCACGACACACAGCCCTCAGAAAAACACTACCAGTGCTGCCAGCTAAAACACATACACAAACATAAAAATATTGTAGTAGCCCAAGACATAGCCAAAAATTGCAGTGCCACAGCACTAGCAAAAATTTAAATTTGCCAACTGGAATTCTTTCGAATAACTGACATTTCGGATAAATGACGCTCTACTGTAGATGCAATCCAAGTTGAAATATGTGTATGACCCTTCAGTTAGGTAGATTGCAAAGGACTTTTGATAGAAAGCATTATCCTGATCTTGCATATAAAAAATTAGTTTTTTATATGCAATATCAGGATTAAAAGGTTATTAAAGAAGACAGAATGCAGTGTAATGCATGTAAGGGTTGAGCAAATATCAAATGTGCCAATCAAGAAAATATTTTGTATTTTATTTGTGACAACTGTAAGTAGTGAAGTTCATTGAAAACTCTCAAAGATTTGTTCCTATGTTTTTATAGTGTTTACTATTTACTTTTTTGA
Source organism: Centruroides sculpturatus (assembly GCF_000671375.1). NCBI lineage: Eukaryota > Metazoa > Arthropoda > Arachnida > Scorpiones > Buthidae > Centruroides > Centruroides sculpturatus. The sequence goes on along the minus strand of NW_019385631.1, from coordinate 98,177 downwards.
ATAAATGTTATTATTATTAATTATAGTATATAGTACATTATTTTACTGTTGTCAAAGAATTCTGTACTTTTATTTGCTTGAATAAAAATCACTAAAACAATTTATATTAGCATTACGATCTTAATATCCTTTAGAATAGTAAATGGTCAGTACTGGACAACAATATTTGCACTGCCTGAATTTATAACTTTTTTTATTTTAGAAATAATTAGTAATTTAGGCAAAACTTTTAGAGAAATCTTATCTTGTACTTTATGAAGCACTATTTCAGGTATCATAATATTGTTTTAATATCAGTTTTTTCCAAGATTTATATTAGTTATGGCCAAAAATATTAAGGTGGTTGGAACTACATGACTCTGTCCTATATATTTTTAATCTCAAATCAGTAGTGCCTTGTCCCTGTACATCATACTTTTCCTGATAACAACAGAGTTATGCTAGACATTTATTTAACTCCATTCAGGGGAAAATTTTTGAATTGAAATCACAAGTACATAGTTAATCTGGTCTTCCTGCCTCTAAGGTTTCCATATCTAGTCTTGATTTTCATCTAACACTGTTCTCAAGATTAAGGAAGGACAGATGGATAGATGATAGTGGGAATTTATAGATCTGCAATTTTTTCAAATTGAAGCCCAATCAGAATTGTAATGACTATTCCAAAAAAATAGCATTTATTTGAATATTATACAAACATAACTTTGTTAGATATTATTTTAAGATATTACATATGATAAAACTTTAAAATTAAAAAATAATAAGCTTATCTCAAGAACTCAAAGTTTTACTAAATATCCTGAGGGCATTTCACACTTTTCGTTAAAATATATATTGAAATTATTAAATAAATTGAAGTTTTACAACTTCTTGAAAAAGGCTACATTATTTTTCAATTATAAAGTTAAAAGATTTGGAAGAAAATCTGGCCATAATTTATTGTGTATTACTTCTTAATTTGATCAGTGGTATTTTTTCAATTTAATCTAATATTTTTATCAAAATTTAATCGATAATAACAATAATCAATAATAATCAAAATTATCAAAATCATATTTTTATCAAAAAATGTTTTTAACTTGGCATCATGATTGAAATTCAACCAATAAATTACTAAATCATAAGTCTATCTCTGTATGAATTTTATAAGTTATTCTAAGACTATTGGAAGAAATAAGGGAATAAATAAGGTTCCGAGCGGATCACATCCGTCACCTGGAGGCCTGGGAGATTCATAAAGCTATCAGGGGGGCAATTGCATCAACTTCAAGGATGGGGAAATGCTCGCACAGGCGTGGAAGTATTTGTTCAAGGAATTCGAACAGTGTCAGTCAGAGGGGTGAAACCTGACGCACACATTTATTTATTTACATCGTTGGCAACATCGTTACGACAGTTGGGATGAAACACGGCCAGTCACCACCTGAAGCAGACCTCGGTAGAGGTCGAAAGTACTTGTGGAATTTACTACGGACATAACACTCGTAAAAAAGGTTTTTCGTGGATTGTTAGTTTCACTTTTATTTGCATAACAAGTTGTGCCTTTACATTTATGGAACACACCTTATATATATATATGCTTGAGTTATTACAGTTATTCTTATGAAATTTAATTATATTTGTGATTAATGAGTATATGAAGTATATATTTATTGAATAAATAAAATAATAACTAAATTTGATTACATATCAAAAACTTTAATAAATACATTGATTATATCAAAAACACAAATCAATGAAATTCACATACTGTTTAGTTATCATTTATTTGTTATGCCTTTTTAAACTTCATTATTGTAATATGTATTTATAATGTTACAAATAAAATAACATATTTAAATGTTATGAATGTCTATAATGAAAATAATTCATTTTTTCCCAATTTTGAGTTTTCTTTTATCATGAAATCTATTTTCTACCCAAACTTTTATATTAGTGATTCTCATATTTTTCAGCTTCAAAAAATTCATTATTATATATAAATGATTTATATTAAATATATTTAATAATAAAGCAGTATTTCAACATTAATTTGAAACCTTCAAAATAAGGAATTTGAGTTTTTTTTTATTAAAAAATATTACTTTACTCCAACAAAGCTTGATTGTAATGTTTATCTTTTTTTTCAAGTTAATCCTTTTTGTTTTCTGAATATAAAAAATTAAAAACAAATATCACATGAAGAACTACATTTTAATAAAATATTAATTTTATTCTGCAAAATATGAATTTCAGTAAAAATAATCCATATATATAATACCTACTTTATTTTGGAAAGCCTACTAAAAAAATTAATTTTTTTTATATATTAAATATAAAAATTCACAAAATAAAAGTACAATTAACTAAAAAATAATAGTTATTCTAATTTTTAGTTAAATATAATAAAAAGAGTTAAATATATATATATATATATTTAACTCTTTCCACCCTGTGGGCACTAAGGGGCCTCTTTTAGAAAGCCCATTATGAGTTTGGCCAGGCCCACTATGGGGCAGCCAGGTAATGAGGAACAGGGCCCAACATATCTGACAAACCACCACTTGAAAAATTCCCAGGGTTTTTACAACCCATCTAGATTCCCAGGTTCCCCAGAGCAGTAGACTGTCACCTTGACCACTTGGCCATTGGCTGTCATTATTCTAATATTAGAAATTAATATGGATCATACCTTATTGTTTACTAAATGTGCTTGTAACATGATAAAGAAGACTCATGCTAGGTATATTTTGATGAACTTTCATTAATTTCCTACAGTATATATTAATATACTATAGAGTTATATCAAAACGTTTTATGACTATCAGTTTTTTAAAACAAAATCTTGATTTTAAAAAATTAGACCTAGATTATTGTATGAATAAATTTCTGATTTACATTTCTTATTTTTAATCAGAATCTTAATCTTTAATCAGTAAGGTATATCACATAAAATACATTTGCAAGAAAAATTCTAAAAATGTCTTTTTTCTAGTTTTATATTTACATTTTTTTAAAGAAAATATGATCTATTTGAATAACTATATAAATGGAATATATAAGAAAATCTAACAAATTTTAATAATGTTATATTATAGTATATTGACAGATAAAATTTTGCATATGATAATTGTACAAACTAACTATATAGTTATTTTCAAATGGAAAAAATATTATATTATAATGGTGGGTAGTATTAGCTAAAGAGGATATCTACTCGGTTAATATTGATGCATACTATTATGCTGAACCCAAATGAAAGACAGAGCTATAGAAAAACTGTTATGGCTACTTACTGTAATAAAATGTATATATTGTTGTAAAGGCCTAATGTTTCCAGACATTTATGTAGCGTATGTGGTATGACACCAGTGCAAGAAAGAACTATAGGCATGATAAGTATTTCATCCATTTTCCACAGGTACAGGATATGTGAAAAATGAAAATTTCTGATATATGTGTAATACAATAAAATATCAAATCATCATCATTAGAACATTTTCAATACTAAAATTTTATCCATTTTGAAATAATTAATAGGAGATATTTAATTTATCTCATAAGGAAAGGTTGTATGAGGTCTGTCCAGAAAGTTCACAAACTTTTTAAATTACACACCAATCGATAATTGAATCTGAATGCAGCTTGCACAGCTCTCTAATGACGAATTTTTTTGAACTGTCTGCCAAAAGCAGTTTGGTCTATCTTCATTTGTGTAAACACATGTTGATTGCATTTTGTGATTTTTTTTCAGTGAGTACAATTGACTGAAATGTTCTGGGACAAGCTAACTCTGATAAAAAAATCTCATGAAAAACATCATCACTGGGGATGAGATTAAGGATTGCAATCCAGCAGTGTTTTTAATCCAGCTGGATTTTTGCTGGACCAACATCATTCCAGCTGGATCCAGCATGGATCCAGTTGGAATGATGCGTGGATGTTTTTTGGTGCAATAAAGTGTTATCTATCTATCTATCCAAAATTTATGATTTTTTTTAAAAGAAATAAAACATTTTTTTAAATACTTAAGAAACTTTTATTATTTAGACTGGTCACTATAAATCAGTAAAACTTCTTACACATTTAAGTAGTAAACTTTGGTTTGGTTTAACACTTGAGATAGAGATAATTAACTTTCAGTGTTTAGTTAGATTATAATTATAATGTAATCTTTAAGTTAAATAATAACAAAGGTAATTCTACTAATTAATTTATATTAATATATTATATTATAATAATGTAAGGACGGATAATCAGTGGCTAAGTGGCTATCAGTCTTACCAGTTTTCTTATATAGGCTCTACATATCAGTCTGTAGTTATTTATAAGTAATTTAATTATTAGTGTTAGTAAAG
>NW_019385631.1:16694-92927 GCF_000671375.1 Centruroides sculpturatus | reverse complement strand
GACATGCTCAGTAGTCCGACGCACCTCCCGTCAAGGTACCCGTCCCCGTTACGTGTCTGCTTGCACAGAAGCATGTCGCGATGTGAATCTCCCCATCCAATTCTTACTCGATGACACACATTTCGTGTTTTTTATGTGAGCAGTTCTGTTCGAACAGTTGGAGTAGAGAATATTGTAGGCTACTGCTAGCAAAACAATGCGAAATATGTAATTATTTTCGGTAATCCTGACACTTTTGGTAATCTGACACACCTTTGGTCCCATACCTGTCGGATTATCAAGGGACAACTGTACTAGTTTCTTTCCATTTCATGAAGTTTTCTTTCTCACGCTTTAGTTGGATCTCTAATTCTTGTTCCAATGTGAAATTCAGGAAATCCGGGTTATCTGGATCATTGTTTTCCACCTCCGTAATATCCTCTGCCATTGCTGCTGGTTCCACTACATATGTATTTAAATGATTCAGCATATTTTTCACCTCCTGGCGCATTACATTTTTTCAGCATATGAAAGATAAAGCTTTCTAACTTTTTGGTCATACTTCTTCGGGTTCTGTATGTAAATAAGCATCCCTGTGACCTCGGTAAGACGCCGTTCTCTGATTCTTTTGTGGAGTGCCTCGGAAAGGTTGGCACTCAAGATTGTGTCCTGGCTTTTTAGTTTGTCTAAGACAAATTTCAGGGTTGGGTCAGCAGTTATCAAACTTGACTCTTCTGCAGAGAGCTTCTACGACCAGTTTAAACTGCAATCATTCCATCATGTGATTCATTGACGTCACAACCAACCATAAATTAGAATTATGCACCAGGACTAGGATAGGAGTTACTTATTTTATTTAGCGTGAAGACACTTTATTTGGTGAGAGCGGAAAGTCAACTGGCAATTAGATCAGCAGAGGTAAAAGGGCGGGCGGTGCGGTGTAGAGAGGGGGCGTATCACGTGCTACACTGAACGGCAACATTGCTCTCGCCACCAAGTGATAGCGCACATAGCAAAGTGGAAAGATCGACAATGTAGACTTTTGCGCCATTAATTAGAAAGTTAATTGAGTATTTGCGGATCCGCAGTGCTGGATCCAGCACCTGGTGCTGGATCCAACAGGCTGAAAAATGTGCTGGATCCAGCTGGATTGCTGGATGAGGGATCCAGCAATTGCAATCCCTAGATGAGACATGGGTCTATGGATATAGACTCAAAAAGGTATGAAAAGTTCAGTCAAATGTGGATCTTGCTCACTGTTTTGCTCATCAGAATTGAACAAATTCTGGTGCCATTCAACAGGAATTTCTTCCAAAAGGAAAGACAGTAAATAAAGAGTACCATTTGGCAGTGATGAAATGTCTTCATAAAGCAGTGTGAAAGAAAAATCAGACTGCTTGGAGAGAACAGCATAGTGACAATGCTCCTGTCCACACAACACTGCTGATAACAGAGTTTTTGGTCAAGAACTCAATGCCACTTGTTCTCCAACCTCCAAATTCCTCAAACTAAACTCCAGCAGGCTTCTTTTTGTTTCCGACATTAAAATCTGCTCTCAAATGTCATCATTTTGAACCTACTGATGCCATTAAGGAAAATTCACTAGCGGTGCTGCACATCATCTCAGAAGAAGCATTTCAAGAAGCGTTTTTTTCAAGGTAGAAATGATAAATTCAGTACATAAACTCAGGAGGGGACTACTTTGACAAAACCGACTAGCTTCTAGGTAAATGCAAACAACTTCTATTTTCAAAGTTCACAAACTTTCCAGACAGACCTTTTATTCCTTACAGAATGTAAACTTTTAAGCTTAAGCTTTTGTTTTAATCAAGTAAAGCATATTTAATTTAGATTACATGCATTTAAAGTAAATTCAACTAGGAATTCATTTACAAGAAATTATATGGTATTCTGTAATTCATTTAAAAACATAAATCTTGAATTTCCAACAATAGTTCAGTATCATTATATCAGATGCAGTCTCAAACTAATGTGACGGCAAGATGAAATTCATGTAAATAAAACTTATTTATTTATTTATTGTAATTTCAAATAACAAAATGATGATTTAAATCCAAGATTTAATTTTTATTTATTTACTTTTTATAAAACATTTATGAAAAATGTTTATTAAAAAATATACATATAACCATTTATTTTGAAAGTGGTGTAAATCTAGTTTTTCTTCTTTTGAGATACTTAAAGGTTTGCATTTTATTTGAATTAAAAATATAAATAAAGTGTACTAGATTTGGCAATGTTTCTATAAATTTAGAAATATGTAAGTTGATTACATAAATGATTTGTATGTAGGGTTTCTCCAACAGAATCCCAGGATCCGAAAAATCTGGGATCCTAGCTTTTTTTAATACAGGAAATCCCACAAATTTCTTTAAATTTCACTTTTTTCTTATTTTCTGTTAGAGTTGAGAAAATTTTGCAAATAGAAAGTATAATTAACCCATAAACTGTCAGAATATATTTGTATTTATTAATTTTAAGCCTATTTATTAGATTTTTAAATTTTTACTTATGGCAAGTCACAGATTGTTAATAATCAATATATAGCCTATTTGTGACAGGACTCTGAAAATTCTTTACTTGTCAGAACCTGTAATATCTGGAATAATTGTGCTTATGTTGTATTAATTTTTTAACCATGTCCAGTAACTTCAATAATTGCATTATACCAGGTTGTGTGAATTGGGCAAGGATATAAAAAAGTACAAAGTATGAAGTTTTCTTCATAAACCTGATTATTAAAGCCAAATGAACTACCAAATTATCGTGCTATAAACTTGATGCTGCTATTAAAGCAGCCAAGGTAGACAAATCAAGAATACTAGAGAGAAAAAGAAGTATTACAATATTTGTGAAAATTTCTACACAATTCAAAAGTAATTTTTTATACATATTTTACAAAGCATTATTATTATTATTATTATTACTTTTGGAGGTTGCAGGACATATTAAGTTACTTAAAAAATGAAAAATAATTATAACTTCTATATGACTTCTACACGCACACCGGAGTGTGTATAATAAAAAATTCAACTTATTTAAAAATAATTATATCATTCAATTTTAAGATTTATTTTAAAAACAATTAATTATATCCCATGATTTTCCCAGATTATCAGGACAAGCAAAAAATCGGAAAATGAGAAACCCTACCTGTGAATTTAACTTAACTAATATATTCTTTATGGATCAGTTGTAAACAGACTTATACCACTTTCATAATTATTGAACTCTAAAAGTCATTAAGATAATTTCAATTATCTAAAATTCAATTTCACTTGTAATATTGGTTTGAACCAAAAGTTCGTTCGTGCTTATCAAGTTTTAACTTGTTTAGGTTGACATTACGAATATTTGCTTATTTATTTCATAAGTTTAATTACAACTATTTTTTAAAATTTTGTTATCTTTTAAAGGAAAAACCATTAAAATGGAAAAAGGTGCATTTTCAACAACTCATGCTCTATTATTTCTGAAAAGGAAAAAATATGACATATGCACATATCTTTTTTGAGTTTTTATAGCGAGGATGCAGTTACTGATTGATTAAACATGCCAGAAATGGTTTTCAAAATTGAGGGAGGGAGATTTTTCTCTTGAAGATGCACCTCTGTCAGGACAGCCTTCAACCATAGAAGATGAGTCCATAACAGCTTTAATTCAAAATGATTGGAATAAAACAACACAAGAAATAGCCAACATCTTGAAAGTATCCCAAACATCTGTTGTCAGACATTTGGCTAGCCTTGGATACACTTCCCGTTATGATATTTGGGTTCCCCACCAATTAAGTGAATGAAATCTTATTGATTGTGTTTCTGAGTGTGATTCACTTTTAAAACACAATAAAGATGATCCCTTTTTAAAGCAATTAATCACAGGAGATGAAAAATAGATCATTTACAACAATATTCAATGCAAGAGATCTTGGAGTAAACCAGGTAATCCTCCAGTGCCGCAACCTAAAGCTGGTTTGCATCCCAAAAAAGTAATGATTTCAATTGGTGGGATTGGAAAGGGGTTCTTTATTATGAGCTTTTACCCAACAACCAAACAATTAATTCCAATAAATATTGTCTCTAACTGGATGAACTAAATGCTGTAGTGCATCAAAAGTGTCTGAAACTTCAAATTGATGGGGAGTGATATTCCATCATGATAATAAAAGACCGCACATATCGTTAAATGTGCGCCAAAAACTTCTAGACTTTAATTGGGCTGTTTTGAGTCACCCTGCATATTCTCCAGATATTGCTCCCTCAGACTATCATCTTTTACATTCATTGCAGAATAATTTAAATGGCATAAATTTCAATATTTAGAAGGTATCAAAAATCACATCAATAATTTCTTCAATCAGAAACCCACCCAACTCTACACAGATAGAATTTTGAAACTACCCATCAGGTGGCGTAAGGTTATCAAGCAGAAGGGTGGCTACATTGTGAATTAAAGGTTTTTATTTATTTCAAAATAGTATATTTTATTTCTTTCTAAAAATTGAATGACCTTTCAGTTCAACCCAATACATTGTTTTTTTTCTGAGTTTGTTTATAAATAATAAGAATAAAATAGTGTTGTGCATTTAGTTTTAGTGTTAGTATTGTTTTGTTATTGCAGTGTTGTTTATTCTCAACATTAAAAATAGTTTACTTATTGTTAAACTATTTTTATGACAAGTTTATCATTATTATCCTCATCCTCTGATCCTAAGACTCTAATTCATGGGCTTTATTTCTGTGTTATTATATTTACAATAAAATAAAATATCTTAAACTGTATTAAAATATTGATTTATTATTACTTCCTACCTGTATCACTATTTGATGTTAATATTAAATTATTTTCTTCTATAAAAATGGATAAAGTAATTGCAAGAAATACTTTAATACTTGAAATCTCAGGTCTACATTTAGATATGATCAAATTAATAATGATTGTAAGAATATGTTTTTAAAGAATACTTTGCTGATTTCCAATTATACAACTTGTCATGACATATTCATACATACAATATCATAACTGGGTGCAGAGGTGACTAATTTTGTTTTTCATTTCATCTATTTCCATCACATTATGTTTTTGATGGTAAAATTCATAGTTCAGCACTCCAAACAACCTTTACAGCTCCAGTGGTATGTGTTTACACCTTAGCAAACGTTTTCAACCTCATCAAGGTCTTCATCAGGCTACTTTAATGTGGAATTCGAACGTGTGTGGAACGGAACATATACGATTCAAAATTTAGAAAAACAGATTTAAGAATACTCATGGAACGTTACACACATGCTGAAATAACTGTAAAGTACATGTAATATCAAGTTTGTGCAACGGTAGAAGCAGACGAATTATACACAATCATTTATGGAAATGAGTTCCCTCATAACAAAACTTCCACGCGCTAGATATACCGACCGCATCTCTGGAGTTGATGCACGTGCCACGTAAACATTCCACACACATTTGAATTCCACATTAAAGTAGCCTGATGAAGATCTCGATGAGGTTGAAAACGTTTGCTAAGGTGTAAACACATACCACTGGAGCTGTAAAGGTTGTTTGGAGTGCTGAATTGTAAATCCTCTGGTGTAGGAAGAAGTCTATTTCTTATAAAATTCATAGTTTTATTCCTTTCTTATAAGTGCTTAATTAAATTACAGAAAATGGACTTACACCCCTTTCATAATTAATGATTATGCAATGTTATTTACAATTTTCAACTGATCAAAGCATATGGTTATTTTAAAATACTAAGTGAGAATTGTTGATAAATAATAAGTTCACACTAAAGTACAGTATATGTAAATTATGTAATTTCTCAATTTTTTCCAAAAACAGACTTACACCACTTTCAAAATAAATGGTCCATATATTTGGTAAACAAAAAATTTGTTTTTTATTATTTCAAAATAAAAATTAACGTTTTAAGATTCAATGAGAATTTGAAGTGAATATCTATTATGAAAATCACAAATCTTGGCAACCATGTGAAAATCAAAAATAAATTAGACAAGGTATATGTATGTCTTCTAAAATCTTTTTTAAAAGATTTTAAAAGACATAAAAGATTTTTTTTTGGATTTGAAAAATTATAAAAAAATTTTTATACTTACATATTTTATACGTTTCTGGTAAATCACCTTCAGAAAAGTTTTCATTATAAACAGCAATCAAAGTACTGAGATCCCTTTGTCCAATTGACATCTTAAAAATAAATAAAAATAATGAATAAAAGTGTTAAATGAATTTAAAATCTAATGTTTAATAACAATAAAGTTATTTTGTTCATTTCAAAATATTTTTTGCCATAACCATAAAAATTTAACAAAAAATATTATCAATGTAATAGTGTATTCATTTACTACATAAATTTACAAAGATTAACTCACTTTGTGTCAACTTCACATTTAGCATACTGAAGCATATACAAGGGGAGACCCAAAAAAAACCAAACTGAGAGCACACTGCTATTTGTAGACGTAGTAGAGAGTTCTCCCATTAGATGAGTTTAGTAGAGACTTTCATGAAACAGCTGTGCAGATGGCATCAGTTTGTAGGTTTACGTTTGAGTGTAGTGTTGTATTTCTCTTACTGTTATTTTGTTCCGCCTGCGAAGTTCTTGGCATCCTTCAACATCTCGAAACGATGAAAACGTTGAAAAGATCTACCAAAAAACTTTTTAAGACGTCTGTGAGAGGATGTGCGAAGAAAACACCCAGAACTTTGGTGATCAGGTGACTGGTTCTTTCATCATAACAATGCCCCCGCGCACTTGGCCTTATGAGTGACCCACTATTTGGCCTCTCGGGGATGGCCTGTCGTTCCCCACCCTCCGTATTCACAAGACCTAGCCCCATGCGACTTTTTTCTGTTTCCAAGAATGAAGAAAAATATAAAAGGGAAGAATTTTGATAATGTGGAGGCGATAAAAACAGCTTCCCTAAGGACACTGGACGATATCAAGGTTGAAGAGTTCCAGCGATGCTTCAAACAGTGGGGAAAAAGACTTGACAAGTGAATCGCATCTAATGGAGAGTACTTTGAAGGTGACTGAAGGAATTTTGTAAAAAAGTTAATAAATAAAGTTTTTATACAAAAACTCCGGTTATTTTTGGGTCCCCCCACGTATGCTAAATATCATACTTAATATCAACATTACAATGAACTTATCTTAATATTACCCATACAACAGCAATATCAAAATTTTATATATACCATATTTACTTGCATTTAAGACGAGGTTTTTATTCATTTTTCACTGTTTCAAAAATCTAGGTCACACTATACACACGAGCAAAGGACTCTATGCATTTTTGCAATAATTTTTGTGAACCGTGTATTCACATTTTTTACTGGATATTCACTGCCCTGTGTTTAAAAACAAAATTATTTTATCTGGGTTGTTTGGATTGTTCTTGTGTATTGTTAGGAGTAAATATGAATAACAATAGGAAAAGTGAAGCATTTGAATTAAATTCCAAATTGAAATTCCAAAATCACATGGAAGCCCAATATAAGTTTTAATCCATTCCCACATGAAAAGAGATGATTATCATAGGCGTAGCCAGGAAGGGGCATGAGTGAGCACAGCCCCCCCAGTTAACCTGGTGCCCCTCCCCAGAAAATCCAAAAAGTGTTGAGCCAATTTGCAAAAAGAAATAAAAAGCTGAAGCTAATTTAATTGGGTATAGTGTACTCACTGAAAGTCTAGATCAGACATAGCCAACATATGGCCCACTTAATGAATTTATGCGTCCTGTGACTAATCTTTGAATATTGGACTTCAAATAATTGGTCAAATGGATCTGTGATAATTCCTTATATCCTCACAGTGTGAAGTGGTAGAAAGTTGAGAAATTCTGACCCCTAAAAAAAAAGTCAACAGCTATCTGTGCCCAATGTGAAAAGTGTATCTGTAATCTCTATGTACAGTCTAGTCTCTACGGGGTGACACCACAATAAGATATCGCATCACCTGAAAATCTTGATAGGGCCGCCTTTGGTTCCGCCAGTGAAAAAAGTTTTCTTTCCAATTCAGCCCAGGGGAAAAACTGTTGGTCATCCCTGGTCTATATCTAGATTAAAGATGGTGAACTATATTAAAGAATGGTAAAAAAAATAATTGATTGGTTAATTTTTGTTTAAGGCATTGCTAGAGTTTGATATTAATGTTATGAGAACATATGATTAAAGTAAGTTTCATATTATATGTGTGTTAAGTTATTGTCGATTCTTATGGAAGTTTCATTTTAATGAACAATAATTTGAAATTGTTGTGTTGTGAATGTGTCTCTTTAATCCGATCAATTCAGTTCGGTAGACTATCAATACAGCTTTCAGGTTAGATGCTTCTTTTATTGCATTTCGGACTTATATGTATTTTAAGTCCCTCTTCAGTTCAAAACTACAAATTATTTTTTAAAAAAAATACAATTAGTAAGATGACAAATTCTTCGCGTGTAGATCATATTTACTGACATAAATCTAAGTGATATTTTAGAATAATTTGAAATAATTCAATTTTGTGTCAGGCTGGCAGCTACTAGGCTCCCCATAACAAAATTCTGGCTACACCAATGATGATTATTCAGAAATCAGAATTTAGAGAAACTTATAAGTGTAATCAACAGAGAGTGGATTCGACTGTTAAGAATTGGCAAAAAAAAATTCCCAATTGTCCAGCTTTACATAAACAAATTATGTTGTTGATTTTACAAGATTTTCCTTAAAGTTTATAATGCTAGTACTTTTTGCAGAACAATGCATGCAATTATGTGCATTTGATATTTTATTTGTAATTAAACGAAATAGAAATGTATTGATAAATCTAAGTTTCTTTATTTTGATCTTTAAAGTCACACCTCGCCTTATATGCAAGGTTTTCTTATACACAAGTAAATACAGTAATAAAAATTCAATATTTAAATGAAATATATCAGTTTAAATATTGAATTTAAAGGCTTCAAATTTCTTCTTAATATAATAATATTTATAACAAATATTTTCTTAAAAAGTTAAAATCTAACTTCAAAATGAATGAAACTTGGCAATATTTTTAAATTTTTAAGTTGATATATCTGTTTAGTAAGAAAACTAAACCATTCATTAATCCAGAAACAATTATTGACCTAATAAATGCTGAAAACAAAATTTTCTGTCAAAATGTAGCTAATAAGAGTTTACATTGATATTCACCCTAGTCACATAGTCCTATATCAATTAGAAAAATGGTGGATACTCTTTGCTAGCATGTGAAGAAACTGAAAGAAATTTAGATCTAAATTTGATGTATTTAAAATTTTTCATTAAACTTACTACTTTTAAACATATTTCACCTTGATATTTAGTTAGGCCTTTGTGAAGCATGTTAACTGTAGTTCATGTATTGCATGTGGTTAGACTTAATCATATATATTATTGTGGCTGTCTTCCATATTTATATTTTATATATGATTGTATATAGTATAAGAGCTCATTTTCCCTTTCCTAAAATTCATCTCACTTCTACTTTATGCCTTTCCTGTCATGTGGCACAGACCTTTGGTGAGTCCTGATTAACACAAGAAAAAAGGGGTGAATAATGGGTCCCACATGAAGGAATCACAAGAGAAAGAGTCAGGGATTTGGTTGTCAAAGAGTGTGAACATCAGATCACAACTGAGGAGAGATCTTGACTAAGGTCTATAAGTATTAGTAGGAACAACTGCCCAAATAGGACTGTAACAAGAAGTTACAAATTAGTAAAATACTGGAACTAGCAAGTAAGGTTGGACTTTCTCCAAGTGCAAAGTGTACCAAACTTAGGACCACGTGTAAGGAAACATGTACAGTATTGTAACCCAGTTACTAGATTAATAAGTGAAAGAACCTTTATCTATGTGTGAGGAGCCTTCCTGTAACATCAATTCCAACAAAGATATCATATAATTGTTGATGACAATGGATTGGGCAAATCTAACTGACCAACATGAAACAAAGCATAGCATCGATGATTGCCCAACAATTTACATCTAAAATACGAATGGGAAGGTACCGGACCTTCCCATTCTGATTCTTATTCTTATCATTCTTCTCTTCTCAATCTTAGTCATAATTAGTTATAGTTTAGTTTTTAAGTATATCTGCAATTTACCATTTTTGTCAGAAGAGACAAGAAGTGGAGAGTGGTTGTAACTACGTCTTGTACTTTCCAACAAGCGGGAATCTGTAATCTGCCCCTCAAAATTTGTATAATAAACGCACATTGACTTGTTTTTTTTTTTTCGTCTGGTACCCTTTAAATTGTTTTCAAAACAATTTAAAACTCATTAATATCAATTATTATCAGATTTCTACCAAATAAGCTGAGCTGAGCTAGAGCTCAAAATTTTTATGATCAGCCCAGCTCTTAGCTGGAATCCAGCTAAGAGCTTTTGCTTACACAATCTATAACCATTTTATTTCAATTGCTGCTTTTGCTGCTGCTACTGCTACAACACAATATCACTACAATAAAGCTATTCCATATTGTTCTGTATCACAATGAATATGTTTAGTATGTATATAAAAATAAAATTATAAAAACCTGCTTCAACCTCAGTCCAATCAGGTAAAAATGACTCACTTTCCCATCTATAGGTAGCTTTAGAGATTTTTGACAATTTTTTTTATTCGTTAAAGTACATCCAATTTATTGCATAATTTTTGAATTTATATAATATTTATTCTTTATATAATAACATAAAGAAAAAACAATGCATAATATGCATTTTTTTTCTCTTGTCTCTTCTGATTTTTCTGTTATTCTGTATATTCCAAGTTTTTGTAATTTGAGATAGTCTTGGTCCCATCCACTTTGAATTAACTGAACTGTACCACACATGTTTAGCTAAAGAATTACTAAAAGTAATGAAGGGTAATATTTTAAAATGATAATTTTAAAATATTACCCTTCATTACTTTTAGTAACTCTCTTAATCTAAAAAATTGTTTATAGTTCAATTTCTTAATGCTCAAGTAGTTTTTATTTGAATGCTGTCATTTTAATAACAGATATATGAAAACATATCCAATATACTACATAGCCTATCTGTTATTATTATAGATGCAATTTAATTTCAAAAATGGACTTTGCTGCAACACACTTCTGCTCAGCTCAGTCCAGCCTATAGTTTACCTGTCAATATCTCAGCTCAATTTTGTATTTCTAAATAACTGAGCTTTGCAGAACACTATATTATTATTGAACTACAATTTCAAAAAATTGTACACCTATAAATTGCAACTGTCATCATCTATCTGTTTGTCTTTCCTTAATCTCGAGAACGGAGTTAGAAAGATGAAATCTGAGACCAGTTATGGAAACTTTAGGGGAAGTAGGCGCCAATTAACTATATACAGACTTCTGATGCAAACTGGAAGTCATGTTATTTCAATTCAAAACTTTTCCCCTGAAAGTAGTTAATAGATGACTGGCAGAACTCTATTGTTAAAGGAAAAGTTTGAAGTACAGGGGCAAGTCACTACTAATTTGAGATGGAGAACATATATTTTAAATGAAATAAATTTAAAATATGATTAAAAATTACAGCCCAGCATTGTGATAATGTCACAATAAATAATTGCCCATTGTTTAACTAAATTATCACTTAATATTTGTCATTGTATAAGCAAAATACAATTATTATTAATAACATAATACCTATACAGGTATACCTTGAGTTTCATCGTTCTTGATTATACGTTGTTTGTCAAAAAAATATATGGAAAAATAAAAATCAAGTTTAAGTCATTTTATTTGACTTTATATCTGTCAAATATTGAAATCATAATATCACTAGAAAAGTGTTAAAAGTGCACAAAATCATATTAAAATACATTTACAGTAAATGTTAATATAATCATCATAAATCGTAGAGAACAAAATATGAAAACATCTGTGACTCTGTGTTGTCGTCTTATTTAGCGGTCTTTAAGAGCTCGATATTGGCATTTTCCACAGTAGTTCCAATATCTACTGTTTAGCATCATTGTCAGCACCACTTGATATTGGTAAATTTAACATAAATTAGTTTACTTTTTACTATCGCAAAATAATTTTAATAACTGTATTTGTTATTTAACCTTACAAAATCATCTTATTTTATAATGTCTTAGAGCAAACCACATTGACAAATACAGTCCATGATGTACTGTAAACATTGCCAAATTGTAAACATGTATATTTACAAGTACATACATACCTGTACATGTATTCATAAATTTAGATTACTTTTTTTCTGTACTATATTAAAAACTAAAATTTTTGTTTGTAAGCTTAAAATAGATTCTTATTAATCATATATTATTAAAAATGCATTTATAAATAAAATACTGAACTTGGAATGGTTATTTGTAGTTTAGCCTAGTGACAAGTAAATTCAACTTATGTTGTTTTTCAACTTAAGTCGCCTCTCCTGGAACCACTTATCGACGTAAGGAGAGGTATATATGCATTTTAAAATGTCTACACTATATTAATATACAGTAGAATCTCGTTTTAACAAATCATGGAACAACGGATTTCTCAGAATAATGGATTTTTTTTCCTAGATCCTGCCAAATTAATGTAATTTTACCTCCTTTTAGCATATCCATAACTTGAAATAACAAATTTTTTCTATCCCATCTATTGAAAACTTTATGTTTTAGTTAATATTTGGGTGTTTCCAGGAATTTATAGAGTTTGAGAGAATAATAGAGGAATTTATAAAGTTTGAGAGTTTAAATAGAATTTATAGAGCATGATAAACTTTTTATCTGGGAAATGTACTGTATAATTTAAGAATTTTATGAAGAATGTTAGCAGCCTGATATAATTGTGGAGTAGCCTAGTAAACATTCTGATGCTGATTCAAGTGTAGTACTGAAATTTAACAAGGCCATTGAGTCTTTTCAAATCACAAAGACCTTCCTCATGAATTTCAGCATAAACAAACAGGATGACATGACATTGCTAATATCAAGCAGTTGTATTCAGTAGCAGTGCCAGATTAACCAATAGACAAATAAGACAAATGTCTAGGGCCTGTAATTCAGAAGAACCCAGCTCTTCCGAATTACAATAATAATGAATTTAACGAAAAATAAATAATAATAAATTTTAAAAAAATAAAAAAATATTTTTAAAATAAATCTTTAATAATACAGAATATTTTTGTTATCCTAATAAATTCATATTACAAATGTCATAGTAATTGATAAAGTATAAATGTCATAATAATTGATAAAGTAATAAAATCGGATTCTGTGCTACATACTGCACCAGTGTATAGTGCACATGAGCTATGTATACATGATAACTCCAAATATGCATACTGTACATGTATATTCACTGTTCATTGTTTGTCCATTTGCAACTACAGTTGTTATTGTAACAAATAACATAAACATTTTTACATTTATTTGACAATATCCAACATCAAATTTGATGCTAATATTGAAGAAAGACCTAGAAAGCAGAAGCAATTTTTTGAAGAAAATGAAACAGATGAAGATAACAATTTAACTGATCAGCAGGTTTTAAAATAAATCATCTATGCAACTCCATTCAGGAGAAAATTTTTGAATTGAAATCACATGACTTCTGGTCTAGACTGAAAGTTCATATATAGTTAATTGGAGCTTCCTGCCCCTAAGCTTTCCATATCTGGTCTTGATTTTCATATATCTAACTCTGTTCTGTAGATTAAAGAAGGACAGACAGCCAGATGATAGTGGAAATTTATAGGTGTACAATTTTTTCAAATTGAAGCCTGTTTGTACAATTTTTTCAAATTGTAAAAATTTTTTCAAATTGTACAAATTTTGTCACAAATAACATAGAATGTTTCATTCTATGTTATTTGTGACAAAATTTGTAGCAAAAGTCATATGAAATACAAAAAAAATATCAAGAAATTAACAAAATATTTCAATTTTTTTAGAAAATTTGAAGATTTAAAGAATACTTTGGATTATACAAGTGAAATAAAAAATGTGTACTTTAATAACGTTGATGTTGAAGAAGTAGACTATGAGCTGACACAATTTATTCTGTTGGTGAGAAAACAAAATTTGCAAAGCCCAAATGTTATGTACCAGTTTATAAAAAATAGCAACATTCCATTTTATTTTCCTAATACCGAAATATTGTTAAGAATTTACTTAACTATGCCTGTAAGTAATGCAAAAGGAGAGAGATCTTTCTCTGTTTTAAAGTGAGTTAAAAATTAATTAAGAAATTCAATAGGACAGGAAAAGCTAATGTCTTTAGCAATGCTTGCTATAGAAAAAGATACTCTCAAATGGCTAGGTTGCAAAGATATTATTGATCAATTTTCTGAAATGAAAATCAAAAAACAAAAAATTTAAATTTTTTAAATGACCATAATTATATATATTTTTCATTATATAAGAAACTCTTTTATTATACAATTATTATTATATTTTGTATTCTCTATTATTAGTAAAAATTTTAAGTAACATTATTTACGATTTCTTTACAAACAAGTTATTTAAATGGGGCCCCAATTTAAATTTTGTCTAGGGCCTGTTAGAGGCTTAATCCGGTACTGTTCAATAGACAGAAAAGTGGCATCAAAACAAACCAAGATGAGTGAGTTTTTTAACAAATCATGAAATCAAGTGAAGTGCTAATAAGCATACATAATTTCTCTCTTTTTGTGCTTACAGTATATACTGTACAGTTTCCATCAGTTTTGTCATAGAAATGTATGGCATAGCATATTCTCTTGTAACATACATCTTTCTATAAAACAAAGAATAGAGATTCCCACTGAATAATTTCAATTACAGGTATTTCTTATATGTAGAGGGTTAAAACATGGAAAATTTTTTGAATATTTTTTCTGGGTGTACAGGAAATCCATTATTTGCAATATAACAGATTCTCAGAACAATGGATGATTTTCAGCAGCCTAAGTGATCCATTAAAATGTAATTCTACTGTATAGAAAAAATTAAATTTTTGTGGCAGTATCTTCAACAAATTTTTCCAAAATAAAGATGTATATGATTTTTGCTTCAATCAATAAAGTTATCAAATGAATGAAAATTTTCATTTGTAAAATATATGTTATTATTACAACTTCAAATATTTATTTATAATACTTACTTTTATAATGTCCATACTACCTCTTATGTCATAAAATAATATATCCCTATGATAAGGAGGTAAAGATCTTTTTATATCCAAACGTAATTTCATTGGTTCTAAAATTGCCTCTTGGTTTTCCATATTTCCATCCAAAAGAATAATAGCTCTGAAATTTAAACTGTTATTAAACTGTTATATGAAATAAAATAGTGATTTATTATTTAATTCTGCTTTAGACAAGGAACTGTTAAATTTTCTTTGTCCTTGGTACTTGAACTGACTGCAGTGTAATTATGATAATTTGCAACACTCTACCTCATTAAAAAATTAATTATATTTATAGTTCAGTATATTACACAAATATCAATTAATTTCCTAAGACAACTTTTTTACAAATTGTCTCCCATTGTTAAAATTTTACATTGACTGATAACAGTCTTTTCTCAATTATATGAAAGACCAGAAATAATCAAACATAAAAAAGTATAAATAAATTTAAAACATAATAAAACTAATATAAAGTAAAAAGCATAAAAAAATTTTTTGGAATTTAATAAGAACATGTACAGAAAGCAATTAACAAAATAGTGAATTTGAAATTAAAATAAATTTTTACTTTATTAATTTTTAACTTAAAATTAATAATCAACATATTAAAACATACTCTTCTAAAATTTAATATTATGATTTACATATTTGAGATTTTATTAAATTTCAATATACACAATAAACTATAATAAACAACAATAAACTTTTGCAAATCAGAAAATTTCAGCTTCATAATTTGAAAAATTACTACAAATATTGAACTTTAAACCCCTTGTCGTCCGGTCCCTAGTTAACTTGGGCAAGTTACATAGCATTACATAAAACGCGGTCCTTTTGGCCCCCCAATTTTTTTTTTTTTTTGATTTTTGGAATGTTTTTTAAGTCTCCAAATTTTTTCAAAAATTTTTACCCGCGCAAAAAATTTTATCGCGATTTTAATTAGCCTTTGATAAGGCTTGACTAAGGCTTAATTGTTTTTTAATGGGATTTTTTTATCAAAATTAATTAATCATTCTAAAGTTGTAGTGCTCAGATTTGACTTTGGTAAAGTTATTTAAAGCTGCTTTCTGATGTCAAAAACGACCTCCAATAGTTTTTTAATTTTTTTAATTAATAGATTTTATTATATATAAATTTAATTAATTAGGGGGAAATTAGGTTGGAAATCGCAATAAAAATTTTAATTTTTTAAAAATATTTTAAAATATACGGCCAACTAGTATTCACCCTACTATAAACCCATCGCCTCCCGAGACTTCTATGAGAATGTCCCGGGAAATCCGACTCCAGCTGTTCTCAAGATCATCCAGCTGTGTAAACAATGACTCATCAGTGTCAAATTTCACAGAAAGGCAAGACAAAGGAAAATAAAATTTGAAGCTTTTTCTTCAAAATTAACGCATTTCTTTCGTTTTTTTTCAGTTTTAAGTATTTTTTATGTTTAATTAAAGATTCCTTTAAAAACACTCGTGCGACAAGTGATTAAATATGTGAAATTAATAGAGAAAGAATGTATTATACAAATATGGAGCTTCTGCCATAACAAATATATATAACATACCAAATTTACTCACTTATAAGACAAGGTTTTCAATCATTTTTCATTGCTTCGAAAACCTAGGTCGTCCTATACATGCGAGCAAAGGATTCTTTGCATAGTGGCAAATCTGGAAACACTTCAGCACATCCTCCACATAGTCTTTGTCTTCCTTTCAAGTGCATTGAACTGGTGCCACTCCTTGTACCCCAGTTCCAAATAAAATTATTATTATTTTTTAATATCTGTGATTATTTGGTCTAAAACCCAATGTTTTTGCAATAATTTCTGAAAACCATGTATAGTTCATCTGCCATTATAGGTCTACAGTCTATTTATCTTAAATTAAGACACACCCCCCTTTGTTTATTGGTTTAATCCTATGTCCATCAATTAAAACTGCATTGCATCTCATTCATCCACAGAAAATGGTTCCTTGTTATTTACAAAATTATTAATAAAATACAGGTCACCTAGCAATGATTATAAATGTAGTTATTTCATATTAGTTAAATCGTTATTTTTAATGAACATTCTCAATCATTAAAAATAAATTTTTTCTGGTTATGCACATTATAATTGTTTCAGTTTTTTTTACATTCATCACGTATTAAGGCAAACATGGTTGTTTGCCTTTATACAGTACATGCATTTGATAATATTTTATTTGTGATTAAACGAAATAAAATAGAATTGTATTAATAAATTTAATTTTCTTTATTTTGATCTCTAAAGTCACACCTCATCCTATATGCGAGATTGTCTTATACACGAGTAAATATGGTAATTAATAATAATCAAAATAGCAACTTACCTTGACATTTGTAAAGAGTTTAATCTAAAAAGAATATTGTCAATAAAATATTGATTGTTAGCTATCTGAACTTCTTTAAAAAAGTTTTCTATACTCAAATCTCCCAAATTCAAAAGAAGTAAATTAGGTGAACTTGACTTTTGAGGAAGTAAAACAGTTGGGGCATGGATATCAATTGATAACTGCAATCTTAAACCACTCTTTTTATATTCTAGTACCTATTAAAGTAATTATGTCCATTAAATTTTAATTTTTGTAGAAAACTTTGAATACAGAATTTTAAAACATTTTATTTAAATTATTACTTGTTCCTGTAATGCATTTTCTGCAGACTTTTTAGCCATTGATGTAAATTCTGGTTGAATAAAAGGTTCAAAAAATCTCTGCAAAAGAAACATTTAAATATTTTCAAATTACAATGATTAAAATCTAATAAATGGCTCCATGCCATTAGAAACATTTTAAATTATAGTAGTTTCCTGCAGTGTATAACCTACCAATAGTAGTGTATAACCTACATTAACATTTAGTAACAGAAAATGCTAAAATGAAAATAAAAAGATTGCATAATCTGCACCACTATACATCCTTTACCTCCAAAGTTGCCATTGAAAACATGCCATTTATTCAGTAGGTTATTTAAAAGGCATGGTCTGACATTCAATTTTTTCTTTTTTTCCCATTTCTTTCATTTTATTTCCATTAGCAATTCATTGTAAATATATTTATAAAATAAGTAAATTGTAAAAATGATATATTTGAGACAGAGTCATCTAAGTTCCATTAAATATTGAAAATATAAATAATAATAATAACTTAATAATAATGATGTAATACAGTGTCAGACCAAATATATGGCTTTCACAAAAATAGAATTACCAGAAAACTGGCTATTTTTGAAACTGACTAATTTTGAGTTTGGCAGACTGTAGTATTGTTGTAGTTTGCTATATAGCCACTTTTTTTCCTGTTGTGTAGTCATCACAGAATGCCAATTCAAGTGTGAGTGATGGCATATGGTGTCTTAAAAACAGTTTCAATCTTTATTTTCCATTGCTTATTTTATATTTTAAGTACAGTACATATTTAGCCTGTGTCCAGAAAACTGGAAAATCCAGAAATCAGGACCATTTCCAGTTTCAAGCTTACAAGATAACAACAAGGCATAACAAGGCATGTTCTGCAGTTATGTCTTGACCCTGGTCAGTTTTGTGCAGAGTTTCAGTATGCTGGAATTCTGTTTTGTTTATTCAATTACTCTTAGAAATTGCTGTTACTGTTTAGAAAAATAAATCTTTAAGCTCTGAAAATTTCTTCTTTCTATGTATTTGCAGACTAAATTGTTTTTACCCCTCAGGCTACAAGGTTGTGTAGAAAAACTAGTCAAACAACTTTTCCATCAGCCAATTTCATTTCTAACATATTAATCCAATTTTGGCTGACTTTTGTGTTTAAAGAATTAAGATTAAAATTTATTTTACTACTTTCTTCTAACTTGAAAGTTATAAAATAATTCATAATTATTAAACAGCAACTTCCCTCAATCTCAATCCCCACATACTTTATTTCTAATTTTAAATAACTTAAATCAGCATTTTCCAAATTTCTTGGTAAAATGGAGTCCTTAAGCAAAAAAGATTTTTTTGTGGAGCCCTCACAATTCATCAGAATCTTTTGCTATAAATTTGTACAATTAACAGAGAACAAATTAGGCTCTGATGTTTTATTTTTTATTATTTTAAAACTAATTACAGTAAAACCTTACAAATTAATTATATCGTATAATATGCATAATCCTTGAATTTTATATCAATTATCATAATTATAATAGTTATTTGGATAGTCATTTGAATAGTCATTATCATAATAGTTATTAGGAAAAAAAATCAGATTTTAGTATTCAATATACACAGTTAATATTAAAATAATTATAATAGTTGAATAATATACATACTACTTAAAAATAAAAAAATCTGTAGTATACTATACCTGTACTTCAGCAAAAAATCTGTATAAAAATACAACTTGAATTCTTCCTATTCGAATGCGCAGAGTACCATTAGCCACTA
Organism: Centruroides sculpturatus; assembly: GCF_000671375.1. Classification (NCBI taxonomy): domain Eukaryota; kingdom Metazoa; phylum Arthropoda; class Arachnida; order Scorpiones; family Buthidae; genus Centruroides; species Centruroides sculpturatus. The sequence continues at coordinate 73,344 of NW_019385631.1, read as the reverse complement.
ATGGAGAAACAGTTTCATCATTTCCAACTTCATTATGATGTGGACTATGTTTAACATACTAAAAATGATAAAATGTATTTATTACTAAACGCAAATACACATTATAAATATGTAATTTTCATATCTAAAATATCTAGAATTATAATAAATATTCATTTATGTGATCATGAATTACTTAACACAATTTTAGCCTTTATAATTTACCAATAATACTTTGACATACTAATTATAGATTGCCAATTAATAAAAGAAAAATATACTTCAAATATTAAATTCTGAATATTAATTAAGTAAATTATATAATAATAAAAATTTTATATTTTAAAAGGATTTTGTAAAACTTGGCACCATATGCAAATAACACAAAAGACCTCAATATCTACACATTCCAGTTGCCAACAAGTGAAAGAAATCACTCCTAAGCAAGTGGGAGATTTTTTTTATAATGTAGATAGGACTCTATATTGTTACTGACAGTAAGGATGCTTTGAAAGGAGTATTAGAAATCCTATTAGAAGAGCATCTACTCAAAGTAGTGTAAATATACCAAATGAAAATAAACACTTTTATTTTAAAAAATTGTGCAGGATCTTTCAAATAGTTAAAGCCACCATCAATGCATTCCTCATAGATTCTAATAAGCAATATCAGTCAAATCCTTATAAAAACCACAATAAATCCTAAAGGTAAGAGTCACCCTTCCCAAATGTCAATCAAGACAACTAGGAAAAAGACATCACCAAACGATCGCCTAAATATCAGGCTATAATACGGCTAATTAAATGATTGGAATAAAGTAATTTGACACTAGAGGTAGACGTTAGGCGCCATCTCTTAAGTAAATTAATAATTAAATAAATAAATCAATAAATAAATTTAGAATCTTCTGGAATAAAAGAACTGGCCCGGGGTGGGACTCGAACCCGCAGCCTCCGCTATGAGTGGTTGATATTTATATATATATATATACCTCGCCGGGTGTTGCGTTAGCTGGCTGAGTGCCGTTATGGCTGTGGGCGAAGGAGTCGTCCCCAGTCAGTAATGTATTTAACCAAGTAAGGTTATATCTAAATCTAATATACTTCTGGAAGCGAAGACTAGCTCGAGGGTCTGGGTAGCATAACTGGTAAGCGCGCCGCACGGCAAGCGGAGGCTGCGGGTTCGAGTCCCGCCCCGGGCCAGTTCTTTTATTCCAGAAGATTCTAAATTTATTTATTGATTTATTTATTTAATTATTAATTTACTTAAGAGATGGCGCCTAACGTCTACCTCTAGTGTCAAATTACTTTATTCCAATCATTTAATTAGCCGTATTATAGCCCGATATTTAGGCAATCGTTTGGTGATGTATTTACTACTCAGGCTATGAGTTGTTGATATTTATAGGAAAAAGACTTGAAAGCATTTGTCAAAATCAAATTAAGGTAACATTTGGTCAAAACCCATCAAGATATCTTTTTTCACCATGTCTCTAAATAAAAAGTGATAATATAGAAAGTTGGATTTAAAGTACTGGGAGGTTCATAAGTTGCACACCATAATAGTTTAATTTTTATCTATATTTAAGGTTTTTTTTGTTTATTTGTTTCAAAATGAATGATGGGTGATAATTTAATGTTGGAGGAACAAGTACAGCTGGTGTTCATGTTTGGAACACCTGGTGTGACACACTACACCATGGCCACTGAGTTTAACTGGTATCATCTATATCAAGTGCCTGTAAATCACACTGCTGTTGAATACCTGATAAACTTTTTTAAGGAGACTGAAACTTGCCAACCATACTTAAACCAGGCAACCAAAAGTGCAACTGATGAGGAGGAGGAGGAGATGTCCATGATGTTTATGGCAAAGGTTTTTAGCAGTCCCAAGAAAATCAACCAGCAAATTGAAGTCAAGAAACAGGATTAAGCAAAACCTCCATGTTGTGCATTCTGCATCAGCATTGCTTTCACCATACAAAATGCAGTTGGCTCAAGAACTGCATGAATGCTGATAACACCAAGAGATGGATGAAATTTTGTGAATGGATGCTGACACATGCCAATGCATCAATCTTTAACAGTGAAAGCAACATTCTATTTGAGTAGCCAGGTTAACAGGCCCTATTGGTTAAATAGTAATCTTTGGTGAAATGAAGATGACCATGTGCAGAATGACCCCTGTGTAGAATCATGGACTGGGCTGGAATATGAGTGTGGTTGTTCGTAATGAGAGATTTGTAAGTCTGCAAATAAACACTACAAATAGGAACACAGGAACAAAAGCGTGTATGATTGAATATTCCTTTAATGCTCTCTGAACAGGGTTCTTTTTTCTTGTTTTGTTACAAAGATCCCAACTTAACAGATTTCTTTACCCTATTATCCTCACAGGGAAATAGGTTGCCTCCTATTCTCATACAAGTATATAATATATGCGCACATAACACAAAACCTTGATAACCGACTTAAAAACTAATAAGAAATGAACCTCTTTGTAAACACCGGAGGAAATACAATTCACCACATTTAAAAAACCTTTGTAACTCCAGTGATATGTGTTTACACACCAGCGAACATTTTCGACCCCATCTGGGTCTTCATCAGGCTACGGTTATACGAAATTCGAACGTATGCAGAATGGAACAGTTCTCGAAGGCAATAGAAAGAAAATATAAGAATAGAAATAAAATAAGGAATTGTGAACTATATACAAACTACAATATGGCTGATGGCTACAAGAGGATGAAATAATCAGCCCACATTTTTTAGTGAAAATGTTGTGCAAGTACTTTGACAAGAAGTTCCCAATAGATAGATTGGCCAAAAAGATTCTGTGGAATGGCCACCCCACTCTTCTGATCTTACTACCCCTCTTATTTTTTCCCATTTAAAATCTGTGGTGTAACAGAATCAGCCAACTCTCACTGAATTGATAGATGAAATAACTAGAGAATGTCATAATATCATTTCCAATATTGTATCTACTGCCACAGAAGTGTGAAATTTTTGTTCCTCTAGATCAATTTTGTTCTGCATTCAAATTGCAACACTAATTCTGAATTTATATCTGAGTGCTACAAGTGGCTCTTTGAAATCTCAGAAAAATGGAAATCTGGTCTCCATAATTGATTTCTGAATTAATATACTAATTTTGTATTTTATTTTTATTCTATTAAATATATTTCTTACATATTGTAGTTATTCTCTGCCTATGAGTGGACTTGTGTGTTATCAAGGATTGACACATAAGAAAGCAAAATCATAAAAATCTTATACTTGTAAACATATATGTTCATATCTATGTAACAACATTTCAGACAGCATTTTGTTACCTCATTATGAACTATGGCAAATATAATTTTTGTAAACTGAGACATGAGCATTTTGACATACATTATTTTGTGCCATACACCATGACATAATATTTTGCATGACATTTAAAGAAATCACTTTGTCTAGAGAACATGGATTTGACTATAGCTGATTAAAGTGTACACACCTATGTTATTCTAATGCAGTGTTTCTCAACCTCTAATTAATCGTTGCCCCCTTCAACATAGTATCGCCCCCTTCACTACAAAATTCTGATGCCGAGGGACAAGGCTAACTCCTAATTTGTACTGCATTGAATAGACTAGTGACTAGTATAATGTTATTTGTTTAATTATTGTATGATATAACAAATAAAATATCTAATTATTCTTAATATAATGTTTTACTATATCGCTCAGAAAATTGTTTTTCGCCCCCCAAAATATAAATTGTTACTAATCGCCCTCTCAACATAGAAAAACACCCACATGGGGGCGATATCGCCCCCGTTGAGAAACACTGTTTTAATGCATGCTTCACTGTATCATCCTTTCATGGTTTGTTGAAAAACCAACAAGCAATGAATTAGTGTCAGACCATTTCACAAACCTTTAAGCAATGTCAGATATGCCACAGGACCTTTTGCCCAAAACTTTTTTCAAGTGATAACAGTACATTGTTTGTGACATTGTTACATAGATTTGAATACAGTTTAAAGAATCTTCCTTAAACAATTCTCTGTAAGCATTTAAAGAAATAATAATAATAATAAAAATAACAGCAAACAAGTTTACACCTGGAAAATACTAATATTACTAATCATTCTACAGTTATTCATTATGAAAAATAAGTAAAATTCAAATGAAAAAGAAATAATATATTCTTTTTTTTAAAAAAATAAAACTATTTTTTTATATTGTTGACTCGTGTCTAGAGTCAACAATGTAAAAAAGAGATTTATTGAGGAAGTAAAATAAATTAATAACTGTTTTATATACATATAGATTAATATAGTCAATAAAATAAATATGTAATTACTGAAAAAATTGCGTGGAGGGCGTATTTTGATGTACAATAGATATACAGCATGTGTGCCTACATATTTTATATAAACATCAGAATTTTTTAAAAAGGAAACCAGTTACAGGACTAATTTTGTTAAAGGCTTTACATCGAGCATGCGCATAACTTCAACATTCAATTTTTCAAACTCTTGGAATCGAACCTGATGATGACCATTGAAAACAGTAGAAAACATTTGTTTGGAAGTGAATTATTGCTGGTTTTTTTCAGTAATTACATATTTATTTTATTGAGTTTTCACACCAGCGTTATTATGATGGATGATTAGATTAATATAGTCTATGTGATAAATAATGTATTAAAATGCAATATGAAATTCATATAGTTTATAATTTAAATATAATCTCAGTCCACATAATGTTCATTTTAAAAGTAATTCACATCAATAATAAAAATCTGGACTGGAGAAAGATAACTAAGAAATAAAAGATTATCATAATAAATCACACCATCCACACTTTTCCAGCAGCAACATTTTAATATATAAAAATTTTTTGGCTACTGGCCTGCATCAGGTTTCAATATTAACCAAATCAAATGTCTCTAATGAAATACAAGTTTGGAACATTCATTAAAGATGTTATACACTGTAAGAAACCAAGTCCGAGCGTTATTTTTATTTACTTTTATTTTTGCTTTTTATTATATTTTTGTTTGGGGCTTATGTTTTGTTAGGATGAAGGTTTCTTCACCTTAGAAACTTAAAAATAGAAGAGAAACCAACTCACCGACAAGAGAAAAGCACCGTAGGAAAAACTCGTAAACACTTGTGCTCCCGAGCAGAAAAAAGTAAGTCCGCACCAAGAAAGGGGGGGGGAGACCCCACAAGCACAACTTAAAAACTCGTTAAACCTTAAAAGAATAAAACATCCCAAAAATTGTCAAAAAGAATGATGTAAAAGATTAGCGAGTATTGTCAGAAAATAGGCTGTCAGACAAATAGAAAAAGTTTATTGTTAGCAAATAAGTATGTAAATGAGGGGAGTGATTGCATTCAGAATTGTGATGTCACCTCACATTATAAAGACCGAACCTCAAGTGAAGATGGACGAGGTGAGCTTCCATTAGCAAGGAGCGTGGTGAGCTTCGTAGCAGCAAATGAGAGAGAGGTGTCCGATAGGATAAAATAGTTCCAAGGTGATTTTGAAGTTATTCAATTTGTGGATCGAAGATTAGAGAAAGTCTTGAGAGTTGAGGAAAAGGGTTCCTAGTATATTGAGGTGACGATTAGGATGTTTAATTCATAAGAATTATTGTATATAAGTTAAGTCTTTGAAATTTTGTCGAATTCCAAAGGGGAATAGAATTAAGTTAGAAAATAGATTGATTTGAGTTTTGTCGAGTTGATTCTTAGTGATTTTCATTGAATAAATTATTTGATTTTTACTAAATTTTGTATGTAGTTATTATTAAAATTTTATTAAATATTGGATTGTTTTTGACAAACTTTGTCATTATTTAATACGGTGCACGCTTAAAGTCCAGGCCTGAGACACTAACGCGAATCCGCATAAATTACCCGTTAGGGAACAGCTATTTCCAGAACACAGTCGTATTGATAATCGTTGGAAAAGTCAGAAAAATAATATAGTACTTTACAATACGTCCAATTTGGTTAACACTGAAACTTGATGTGTGCCCCTAAATGTGGCCTAAAACATTCGTATATTAAGGTGTTACTACTGGAAAAAGTGTGGATGGTGTAATTTATTATACATAAGTTCCAACTTACATATCAGAAGAATTTAAAAAGTTAATGTCATGAATATTCAATAGAGAAACATTGTTAACAGTAAATTGCTTAATACTTCATAGTAGTCTACAGATATATGAATAAAATTATGCATATTTTATATGTATGATTCTTAACTGTAATTGATAAATTTATATGACATACAATAAATAAATAAATATTTTCTATTATGATCAACCAAATTTAATAAATTGGAATAAAATTATCATTTAATATTTACTGTTTGTTAAATTCAGATATTTTAAAATGCATACTCTATTCCATCAATAAAATGTACTTAAACTTAATACAGTAGAGCATCGATTATCCGACTCAATTGGGGACTCAGGTTGGTCAGATAACTGAAAAAATCGGATAATCAAAAAGAATGAAAAAAAATACATTATTAGTATAGTATATTAGTATATCCCATGTAATTAGTATATTGCTGTTAACCAACTTCGCATTGAATTTTCATCAATGTTAAGCCTAACAATTTTTTTTAAAAATAATAATCATCGCTATTATATCATTAAAAATTATTTTTAAATTATTTTATTGCTCACGAAACAAACAACCACTCATAATTAGAAAATTAAGTCTCATTTAAATACTAGCCTCCCTTCTATGGTCAAGTCAGTGTTGCCAGCTAAAACACGCAAAAATTTAACAAAAATAATATTAAAGTAGCCAAGACATAGCCAAATATTGTAGTGCCACATCACTAGCAGAAATTTGAAATTTGCCAATTAGAATGATTGATTAACCGATGTGACGGTTAATAAGGGGGTCGGATAATCGATGCTCTACTGTATATCAAACTCTCAATTATCCACATGCAGATTATCTGTGCATAATTCAAAACATTAGAATTATTGTAAAATGACAGAATATTATAAGTGACATTCAGCTTTTCTTTCCTTCCTCAACTGTCAATTCTAATGGACAGAAGTAAGGTGAGTCATTAGCTCTGGAATATCATTTTGCAGTAGGCAAAGCTGTACTATAAACAGCAGATATGAAAAAATATCCTATTAATCCTAAAATTTAAAATACAGTAATTTGGAAGAAAATATAAGAATTATACATAGAAATGTAAAATTTAAATTTCTGTACAATATTTTTGAAAATAGAAGATATATCATTTTATGTTTATTGACTAAATATACATTTTATCTTATAAAACTTTGGATTCAGTTAAAACCTCTGAATAGTTTTTTATAGTTTTGAGAGCTATTTTGGATTATCCATGTTTTCTGGTTTTCCATGCACACCCATACACTAATTAACACAGATAATCAGTTTTGTGTATTGTATATCATAAAACCAGTCTTACCTTGAAATCAAATACTTTATCATCTTCTATCGAAAGTATCTATTTAATAAAATGACAATTATATTAAAATGAGGAATATAATGTAAAACATAATGAAAATTTAATATTCAAACTTAATCTACAAAAATCACTGTTACTGTATTATTTATTTGCAATTGAATTTAACTATAGTTTATTTTTTGGGCATTGCATTAATTATACAAAATATTGTTATTAAAATAGGATTTATTTATATTAAATATTAGAAAAAACAAACTTATAACAATTAAAGGATTTTTTTACATTTTAATACAGCTTTTAAGTTCTCAATTAATTTTGAAATCTATTCTAAAAAAAAAAAACAAGTTATTTTCTTGACCATGTTGGATTAGAAAAAGTAAAAAGGATGGGAGGAAAAAGCTTATTATTTATATTAAAACAGGATCACATAATTTGGATTTTCCTTTGTTGTTTTGAATTATAAATATAAAAAGTCATTTATATATCATATTTATAAGTTTCAATCATTTCATGATCAATATCACAAAGATTATCTGAAATCTGAATTTTTTAGACAATGTTAGTTAATCTTGTGTTCAAATTTTTTATCAACAGGATATCTGAGATCTCAAATACTTGAATACTTTCTAGCATTCAGTATTTGCATTTGCAGACAGTATTTACCCATCTCTAGTATGGCATTATATATAATCTATTATGAATATATATAATGCCATAACACTTCTGTAACAAAACAAACTGAAGAAACATAATTGCAATCTCACTATATTTGTTTCTCTATAAATTTGAATTGTTAAAAGAAAAAAATGTGTAATCAGATAAAAGCATCAAAATAGCTAATTCTTCATACAAGAAAACATAGAACACTACTTTTAATAATACTGAAATACAGTAGAACGTCGTTTATCTGAAAGTCGGTTATCCGAGATGTCAGTTATCCGAAAGAATTCCAGTCGGCAAATTTAAATTTTTGCTAATGCTATGGCGCTGCAATCTTTGGCTACATCTTGGGCTACTCCAATACTTTTTTGTTGGTGTGTGTGTTTTAGCTGGCAGCACTGGCACTTCTGTGTAGTGTTTTTCTGAGGACTGTGTGTCATGCTGAATCGAACGTTTTTGATACTAGATTAACTTCTAAAGCATAATTTTTTTGTTTTTATATTTGCAAATCTCTTAACTTTATTTTGTATTTTGTCCACCACGTTCTCATTCTCCTTTTCGCATTGGGTGATATTGATGTATTCCTTTAAGCCTTGGCGGTAGGTGCTGCGTCTCATGAGGACTAACGTTTTAGATTTATCCGCCCTGGTGAGAATGATCCTGTTACGTTGCATCCACTCGCTCGTGCATCTAAGTTTATTTCTCAGCTCAGTGACCTCAGGTTGTTCTTTAGTTTTCTTCATTCTTAGTGTGGCTAACCATCTGTAGTACTCTTTTTGTGTATCTGGTAGGCTTTTTACTAGGAGTTCCAAATCTGGAATGAGGTCCTTATATCAGCTTATAGGAGGCAGAGGTGCAAAGGTCGGACCATGTTTCAATACATCCATGACGAACTTAGGAGGTTTAACGTTGTCCCATATGACGAATGGGAATGTAGGGTGTTGTCGTCTTTCTGGTACTTGAAATCTTAGTATCCAGTTCAGTTTCTTATGGTAGCGTCTTTTTAGGTTGGCACTTAGACGCTCTTGGATGGGAATTAGAAAACTAAAGAACAACCTGAGGTCACTGAGCTGAGAAATAAACTTAGATGCACGAGCGAGTGGATGCAACGTAACGGGATCATTCTCACCAGGGCGGATAAATCTAAAACGTTAGTCCTCATGAGACGCAGCACCTACCGCCAAGGCTTAAAGGAATACATCAATATCACCCAATGCGAAAAAGAGAATGAGAACGTGGTGGACAAAATACAAAATAAAGTTAAGAGATTTGCAAACTCCTAATTGGCAAAACGCCTTGCATTGGGCAACATAATAGTCGATTCCCCGGATACACCAAGACTTTTTGCATTTGCCAAAACGCACAAAATGGGCCAACAATTACGTCCAATAGTCGATAAAATCAGAGCTCCCACAAGAAAATTGGAGAAAGCCATTCACAACCTACTTTCTCCCCACCTCAAGGGCTACCCGTATACCATCGATAACCCAGTTGAGCTCATCCACCTCCTTCGGGTTTTGTCTTCGACGGCGCAATATATTACCGTGCTAGACTTTAAATCTATGTACCCATCGGTGGAGCTCCCTACAGCTTTTTGCTCCCTTAGGGACTTTTTGCTTAATTTGACTCAAGAACAAGCATTACACCAGCAAGTCATTAAATTAGCCCATCTGATCTGTTATAATTCTATCTTTACGTTTGACGGAGAAGTCTACAAACAAAAAAGTTTTTATATTTTTCAATATATTTATTTTGTTTGTAAAAAAATAAAGAAATAATTTTTAACGATACAATAGCCACGATTATTATTTTAAAAAGTTTACATTAGGCTTAACATAGATGAAAATTTAATGCAAAGCGACACGCAACGGAGAAAATTTCAACATTGGATAAGTTAATATATTTTTTCGTACATAATCGGTTATCTGAAAAATAAGTTATCCGAACAACCCCAGTCCCCAATTGATTCGGATAAACAACACTCTACTGTATATCACAACACAGATAATGAACAGAACCAAATATATAAACTGATTGTTTATTGTGATGTATTTAATGGTATATGATACAAAACTAACAATACTGCAAAAACTCTAGTAAAAATCAAACATCTTTTAGCTTTATAAATATCAATTTTCATAGCCATTTGTTAATTAGTTCTTACCACTAAACTATACTGCAATTTAATTAAGATTATTTTAAATATTTAACTTAACTTTGTTCATTTTAAAATATCAATACTAATATAAGTCCTTTCTTAATATTTAAATATATTACTTACTGATATACATACTGTTATTAATGTTAAACACACATTTACACATTCCCTTTCCAAAACATACAAACAATAAATTTAAACATGAGTTATGATAAATATGTTTTTTATTAAAATATCATCATAAATTTATAAAATATCATATAATAAATGTAGTTTTTATTTCTTATATTTTAACTTTTTATTTTATAAAATAAAAAATATTAATATTTGTTTGCAAAAATAAATTCACTTGTACTTTATATTATATTAAATATAAAAATGTAATATATTTTTTACCTTAGAATACAGAGTAGATTCCATAAGATCTTCCATTGAAAGATCTGTTAAATCAATTCTTAGAATGATTCTTTCATTGGCTTTCAAAACATAATCACATTCAAAGCCTATAAAAGCATTATTTATTAGTTTTCCAGCATTTATTATATTGGAGACAAGATTAAGATTTTCTAAGAAATTTACTGTAACTTAAAAATTAAAAATCAATTTAATAATTTTTAATTTATATTTTAACATAAAATATATATATATATATATATATACATACATATATACATAAACTTTAAAAAAAAAAACAGTGTTTTTATTTTTGATAATAGTTAATATAATAATTAATGCCCTAATATATTAACATTTTTGATTATTCATTAACCCATCATCATTACTTAAGGGCGAGTGCTGTGCTCATCTTTCATTTTAAAACACTTGTAACTCAGGCTTCTTGGAAGTTTTGTGGCCAAACTCTCATCTACCTTTCTACCCAAGTATATCCCCTTCAACAAGATATCAGAATCAAATATAATTGTCATTGCTAAGGTGGCAACCATTTTTTACCGTACTGAAATATCTCATTTCATGGTCTCCCTGGATAGACCAGCATGCCGGACAATCCGCAAGAATACGGTATACTTTCCTGAGAAAGGTCGGTAAAATACGGATGCATATGATCAAAGGTTTCAGAAGTGTATAGAGGACAGATTGACAGCTATTCTATTTTATATACATAAGTAACAAATTTTAAATAATTAAAACTCATATTATCTAACATATAATGAAATTTATAGTTATATACTGTATACTCTACCCATAACCTGTCTAGTACTCAGAAGATAAAGAGATGGAAGAATAATTTACATATTGCATCAAAATTAATCTGTTGGGCAATTCAAGTATAGTTCGAAGATGGTAATTGGTAACTTTAAAAAGTGACAATGTACAGAATGATGTTTTCTGTTATCTGAGTTATCAGTGTTTTCTGCTGATGAGCAGATAACACTGATAACTCATAATCCATTGTCTAATTTTAATCAAATTTGTTTCATTTTGTTTCTATTCTTGTTTGGGGTAAAGGATTCTTAAAAACATGGTGGTATATTGTGCCATTTTTTCTGTATTTAATTACAACAAAATAATCTTCAACTTTTAGTTAGTATACAGATAAATAATAATAAAAGTTATATTTTTAATAAAATCTCACAACAGGCTGGAAAAGTTAAAAACTTGCTGCTGCATTTTTTAACAACATATTGGTTACTTGATCATCCTTATAATGAAATATAATTGCATAGAAACAGAAAAATTGCAGTTGTTAGCCAACAGTTATCAGTTTAAAAGCTAATCTTAACCATTAGGTACCGACATGTGGTCCCTAGGATAGGCCTTATTCTAAGGTTTTTTTCCTACTGCACAAATATCAATTTTGTTTTGGCCAAGCCAATAAATCCTAGTATTAATAAGCTGTTTTAAAAGACACAAATGGAAAATAAGAACAATAACAAAAATCTTATATCTATATAATTATTTATTAATTTCAATCACTGTTCAATCGTAATCATTAGACATGCACGATACGCACTGTGTCTGTATGTGATATAATTTATTATACAATAAGTGTGCTGTGGTTTTGGATTATAGTTAAATTATAATATTGATGTTGCAGCTGCATAAAAAATATCTACTGTACAGTACATATTGAATTCAAATAATAAATGCAACCAACATTTCTTCCATAGCTCTTTTTTCATGGGCCAAATAAAATATACAGTAAAGCCAGTGTAAATCAGAATTGCATGATACCAAATAATTTTTCTGGTTTGGTGGGTTTTCATTTTAAACAGGTTCCTTTTTCAATATGGAAAATCACTCCATTCTATAGAATTTTTTCCATTTAAGCTGGTTTCCTTTTTATTTAGTTTCCATTTTGGATAAGTTTTACTGTACACTTTGGAATTTAGGTAAATATTTTAACTTTAACATAACTAGAAGAAAAAAATACTTATAAAACACAGAATTGGGCAGTTAATTACTGCACAAATATAGGATTCCCACTGCACAATTCAAAATTTCATTACCTATTTTGTGTTCAGTTGCATGTTAGAATATGTGCTGGCCTGGATCATTCAGTTTTACAATCCTGTTTTCTTTTTTTCTCAGTATGTGGATAAGGCCCAACACCTCAATAGCTTCAAGTCATGTCCATACCTATGACATTCTGTAGATTTAGTGTTTCAGAAAAGATTAGATTTTTTTTCCTCTATGATAAGCATGGTCCCAGACTGCACATCAATGATTATGTTAACTTTTCCAGGTACTGGTCAGTGCATACATGTTTTACAGTGAGCCAGCTTTTCTGATAACAGTTTTCTTTGAATGCCCATAAGTATTCTGGAATGTTTCTTGTTCTGATATGATTTGCATTCAAGTCAATCAACAGATGTATCTCATTCAATGTCATCATTTTTTTGAAGCCATTCACTCAGACAAAACTGAAGAAACAGTAAAATAGTAAATATTTTTGAAGCTGATAATAAGTTTTCCACTTCAGAGTGCTCTGCTTGAAATGAGACAAAATTTGGACTACAGATAATTCAAATGATGCACTTAACATTTCTTAAATAAAAAAATAGTACAAAAATCTGTCAATAGGTGGCATTGGAGCACACAGAAATATTGCATATGTGTGCACATATAAATGCTGAATATGTAACGCTAAAACTGCTCGATATGTCCTCCTTCATTTTGAACAATGTGCTTTAATCACAAAATCATACTAAGACATTTCACATATGCACAGGTAATCAGCTGTTATTTTCCTACAGCATGGCCTCTTCGCTCACCTCCAGCTGAACTCATTTCACATTAGCCTACACTATTACAAAGTTTGAAAGGCTTGCTATGAATGAAAAGGGTCAAAGACACTTTCTGTAAACAAAACAATGTATGATGTTGAAATTTGGCACATGCAGATAATACACATTACAGGATTTTTCAATTGACAATTGACAAATTTGAGGAACAACAATTATGTACAGCATAATTACACAAGAAAAATCAATGGAAAATCACCACCTTATTCTTGCAATCATGTTAGGAAAAACTGCTATGATTGCAGATTAATTATCATCAATTTCAATATCATAAATATATTTTACCTGCAATTTTCAAATCAGCCAATTCCATATCTGTATCACATAGCTTTATCTGTATAGTATCAACCCTTGCTGAAATACTAAATTTTGTAGCACCAGAAGGAACTGGAGGATCATTTTCTTCATTCAGCATCAGAATATTAGGTGATGGAATTTCTGGTAAAAGTGTTTTCAGTGCAGAATCTTTTGGCATTATCCTAGATATTCAGAGAAAAATTTTATTTAAAAAATATATTAAGAAATTGAGAATATTTTACTCAAAAAATAAAGATAGACTAAAATTATTCATTAACCCATCATCATTACTTAAGGGCGAGTGCTNTAAACAAATACTATTGCAGAATTCTAATCAGTTATGAAGTTAAATAATTTTATTAATATTTTAATTTTATATTTCTGTTGAATAAAATTAAACAAATTAATAGTGCATTCTTTATAATATACAGTGTAAAAATATAATTAAAAAAAACTGTTTGGTTGAAGTTTCAAATTTGGTTAGAAAAAAAAATAAGACAAAAAAAACAAAGTTTAAAATAAAATTTCAAATGTACTATTTTTATTAAAATTAATATTTAATTATCTACAGGATGCTCCAAAATGAGACCAATAAACTTTGGGTGGTTATAAAAGATCCCATAACAAGTTGTTATTGTCAATAAACTTATGTTTGTAAATAAGCTGTTTGGCATTATACTCCCAGCATAAAGAACAAAGCCATGTTTCTTGCAAGTGTACCCTTCCACTACAAAATCAGCTGATTCCTGTTCAAATATTTTTATTTCTGTATAGCAAACTAGCATGGCAGAGCTAATTATCCAAAGCTGTTACTTTTTATCTGAGTGTTTTTGTTATTTATTGTTTAATTTCATTTGTAAGGATTTTATGTTGTTATAATTGTGATTTGTACACTTTAAACCAGAAATTATTGGGTTTGAAAAAGGCCTTTAAAGATGGTTACTCATTGTCTGATAGTAGGTAAATACCACTCACTACATGTCAGAATCTGACTCCAAACAAACTATTAGAGAGGAAGAATCATTGCTTTCTTGAAGAACATCCAGTTCTCAAAATTGCATCTCCTTGATGACATGTTGGACAAAAGATTTTCACCTCTTGAAAGTAATTTCACTTTCTTTCTCTTTGAATAATTTTTTCACATTGGACAGTTTAAATAGTATTATCCCATGCCACATATCCTTTTACATGACTCCAAGCCAACTCAGTGGGTTTAGTTTGATATGATATGGTGAAAATCAAAGTACAGTACTTCATGGGCTGCAGCAGCAGATACAAAATCTATTTAATAGCAAATGTATCTGTGCTTCTTTCTTTGTACTAAAAGCATTAGTTCAGGCTTCAGTTGTCGGCTGCCAACATATGTCCTTCTCTGTGAGCCCTTTTCTAATGCCATTGTGGTGATATGCCATATTTTGTATATGTTTTAGTGTTAAGCATAATATTAAGTTTCTTAGTCTTTTGTTCTGTATCTAGTCTTTTGTTCTGTATCTCTCTTCTCGACTTTCTGATGGTCTTTCCTTCCTGTGGGTGGGGACGCAGTTTGGGGAACTACACTGAGGAGACAATAGAAAGAGAAAAGCCCTGAGGCGAGTTGGGAAGTAGGTGGACATTATTGGTGGAGCGTTCGTAGAGGACAGACATACAAAGAGCAAGGTCCGAAGCGTTGTCTAGTGGGACGAAAGGAAGACAGGAATTGTCAGCAGTAATAGGAACAAACCATAGTTTCAACATAGTAATTGAGAATTAAGTGAATGATTTTGGAGATATAAACTTTGAAACAAAGAAGAGTAGTGGAAAACAAACTGAGAGTGATCCCTCCACCTGAAAGATTGAAGATTTTCACGAAAAAAACCCCTGGTACCATAAATATTTTCATCATCACCTTCCAAACACCTATTTTATATCTTTCTTCTTTTTCTTTTTTAGTATGTACATTAGTTTTAAGTTTAGTTATAAAGATTCAGGAAAGTCCGACTGTAACACTTATTGTCGCGAAGTGTGCACCCTTTTGTTTGTTAACACTTCATATACAAATGTGTATGTTATAGTCGAGATCCAAGTTAGAATCCTGTGTAAAGAAAACCACCACATGGATCAAATAATAAATTTTGTTTATTATCATTGTACTTACTCTCACTGTTTATTGTACTATCACGTGGGTCAACCACACCATCTTTCTTCCATAAACCTGTAGAGATATTTTCTGACCTTACACTATGGTACAAGGCATTGTGCATTACAATCACATTTGATAATGAAAGTTTTGGCAGCAACTTAAAAAAAATTTTTTTAAATAGATATCACTCATATCCTAATCTACGTACATAGACATAGACATATATTTTATTTCAACACACTAAGCATAGTGTATCTGAGTGCCACATAGGTATAACCCAGTTACAACACTAATTATTGTTACATAAAGATACAGTTTAACAAATGAGGAATGTTAGATGGAGTAAAGTAAGATTGATTACACAAGTCACAGGATTAATACATAATTACAATAGGGTGATAAAACATAAAGAATGTGAGTACAGATGTAGGTACAAATACAAATATAATACAATTCCCAACAAGGTTGCAAGATATTTGCATAATCAGAATAGGAGTAATGACAACATATGATGATGTGCTATATAGTAAATGATTATAAATTTATACATAATAGCAATGAGAATGGTATCACATATCAAATGTGTAATAGAGATAAAAATACAAGTATTTAATGCAATACAAGTGCAAATACATGTATAGGTACAAATACAGTACACAGACAGGTTGTAGTTATGTACATGATAATAATAGAAATGATATAATCAATAGAAGATATAATATTCAGGGCACAAATGCATGTCCAAATGCAAGCACGTATACAAGTACAAGTTGGGATAAGTCCTCAAGGAGGCAAGAATATCAACACATGAGTTTTGAAAAGAATTAGTTGTAAGCAGTGACAGTTGAACATTTAAAGTACTTGTCAATGAGGGTCATGAATGCGTCATAGGTATCCGTGTTGTCGAAAATGCTATTACAGTTGTTTGGCCATTTGACCCCGTGTGCTTCGATAGTGATCTTTAAATGGTGCCTTTCCGAATCCAACATAGGGCAGTCAAAGATGTAGTGCAAACAACTGTCCCCTATGCCACACAAAGAGCAGTTGGGACTGGGAGCATTGAGAAACCTTGCCAAGTAGGAATGGAACCTACTGCGGTTTGTGAGGAATTGACTCATATGATGGTTCGGACTATACCACTTACTGGTGATAAAGTTCTCAATATTAGGGATGAGGCTATAAGTAATAGGGTGGCTCTGTTCATCCCATTCCTGTTGCCAAGAAGCAAGAAGGTCTTTCCAGAGGATGATTTTAACAGTTTTCATGGTCAGTTTGTTGTATGCAGATGAAAGGTTACAATCCTCTCCAGTGGACTTTGCCAGGGCATCGGCTCACTCATTACCAGGCGTGCCCTGGTGGGTGCGTGTCCAGTAGATGCAGTAGGAGTTGCTGGCATTGGTAATGACTAATTGGTAAGACTTCATAGTTTTATCTCATCCACACCTGGACACTGTGTGGCTAGTATTTATCCATATACTAGCTAACTTGAAAATATCTTTCTTCCTTCTGAACAATACTGTCAAATTTATCTGAGATAACTCTGCCTCCATGCTATAATTTCATGATGAGGGCCAATAAAATAGTGGCCAAAAACATTAGAATATTGAATTTCTGTGCTGAAAATTTTGCATTGAGGTGTAATTTCTTATTTACATGTACAGTTCCAGTTTTCTGGTACAGTTGGTGTTTATTGCTATAATTTCATGTTTATTGGACTTTTTCTTGCAATGATTGTAAACATAAAATGTCTAGCACCCCTTCAGGTCAGGTCTGACACCAACTGTGAACTTGGGAGGATTCAAGAGAAGGTGCCCTTCCTCTGGTGGCTGGCAACCTCCTTATTGGATGGTCTAGTGGCAATGGCACCTTTCTGTCAATCTTGTGCTTTTATACCTTTCATCTTCCTCCCAAGTTGTTTCCAAAAATGGTAAAGTCGTACTGCAGTATCCAATCCTTGACTTTCTTTCCTTACTTCCCTGGATAAGTCATTGTCTCAGGAAGAGGTGTCATTTGGATAGGAAGAGTTATCAATGACAGAATCTTGTTAACTTCATCAATTTTCCAAAATTTATGCTTTTTCTAAGCTTTATTTAACATGTTATTTACTTAAAATATTAAAGTTTTAAAAACAATAGCCTGGGATCTCACATAAACAATGCAGATTTCTTTCAGAATTCTACATAATGTTGTTTCATAAATGATTGAGAAATCAAGGACACTATTTACATTGTTCAGTATTTTTTTCAATATTGGTGGCTTATTTCTGAAGAAGTACTTATGTATAGTATAATATCTTGTACTGCAGCAAAAGTAACTGTCACAATTGATATTGCATTTCTTTGCTCCAAATTGCAAGGCCTTTTCTTCTTTGTCATCTGAAAGTTTTCATCTTCCACAAAGATAGTGAAAGACCACACCAATCAGCCTTGTGATTTCTTCAACTGCTTCTTCTATGCTTAGGGTTAAATTAGCCTTCCCTAATGAATGAATATATATTTGGATAACTTGCTTTATTTGACTTCTAATAAGTTTTAACAACCAGGAGAACATTCAAAGACAGTAAATACAACCATTTTGTTATTGTTGTAAATGGCTATACTTCAAACAACTGCTGTAAAAATCATTCTAGTGCCAAAACAACTCATTTGCAAACATGGGTTTATCAACAATAAATATTTGTTACATTTGTCATTCTCATCCAAAGTTTGTCACTCTCATGTTTGTGACATCTTGTGTAATGACATTTTAAAGAACTGTCAATTTTTATTAGCTTCTGACTTATGAATTACATTTGTAGTTTCTGTTCTCAGTTAAAAAACAAATTCTCTCTGAATTTTAGTTCAGATTCAGATATTAGAGAATAAATTACTGAAAATGTAGTCTTTATAATGAAAGATTGTAGCTATATGTTAAAATTTACTTCACAACAATAAAAATTAGGTTAACTTATTTCATAAAAAATGTATGCATTCTTTTCAAGAAATTATCTGAATAATAGCATTCAAAAACTGATTGTTATTATTCAAATAATCTCAAATAATGGCCATTCACTTTACATATGAAAGAAACTTCAGCTTCACAACTTATCTAAATATTTTCCTCATAAACTGATAAAATAAATTATTCAAATTCAAATTTATTAATGTATTATGGAATTTATCAAGCTACAAGAGGATACAATAAATTAAAACACTACAAACAAAAGTTGAACTAAAATAAAATATAATTGCTATAATGTTCGAAAATTTTTTGTCTTGAATACACAGTGTTAAATCAATAAATTCAGACTTGAGGCTCATTTTCTATATTACCGTTGTGGTCCTCTGACAATTTAATACAGTAGAGCATCGATTATCTGATTCAATTGGGGACTGGGGTTGGTTGGATAATTGAAAAAATCCATTATTAGTGTAGTATATTATTATATCCCATGTAATTAGTATATTAGTATATCGCTATTAACCTACTTCGCATTGAATTTTCCTCCATGTTAAGCCTATCAAATTTTTTAAAAAATAATAATCGTTGCTATTGTATCGTTAAAAATTAGAAAATTAAGCCTCATTTAAATACTGACTCCCTTTCATGGTCAATCCAATGTTGCCAGCTAAAACATGTAAAAATAATATTAAAGTATCCAAGACATAGCCAAATATTGTAGCGCCACATCACTAGCGGACATTTGAATTTGCCGACTAGAACGTGGTCGGTTAACCAAGGTGACGGTTAATCGGGAGTTGGATAATCAATGCTCTACTGTATATCTGTTGAAAAAATTTTATACTCTAGTTATCATAGTTGGACCCATTTGAAATAGTTTATGGTAGAATTCTTCTATTGATTTGCACACAGTCAAAGTAAAAATACCAAATTGATCTCTAAAATATATACATCCATTACATATACAAATTAACTGGTAGATAGAAAATTGATCTTGTCACATTCTGCATTGACTATTCTTAACATTTAGATAATTCGTGTTGACTACTAGTTCAATCTAAGCTGCATATAAAATCTTTTCATCTTAAATGGGATTTGAAAATTAATATAATTGTTTGAAGGAGGAAAACTTAAATTGTTAATATACCATGAATGAAATTTTGAGTTCTGTAATTTTTCCATTTCTTGGTTGATTGAGTTAAACATATTTTCCACTAAGATAGTAAATCTGAAGTTCCAATCGGCTTCTGTATTGTTAAATAACATATGATATCCCATATCTGGCCAACATAAGACTAAATTTATTATAACAATTATTTGTGTAATTCCTTTTAACCTCTGCTAATCTTTTAAGTACTTTCAATACAGTATTTATCAGTATATTCTCACTGTTGGCCATTCTTTTATAAAACCTCATAATCCTTATTACCGTATAAGGCTCCAATTGTAACCTATTAGTATCATGATGAATTGCGTAACCAGGTACAGTCCTGTCCAGACAATAAATTTTTCTTATGTATAATAATTGGATTTTCTCAAAGTAAGATAACCAATCCATACCCCACATTGGGAGAGCATAACATATCGAATTTATGACTATTGATAAAAAGAGCTGAAGTTGTTTTTGTATAGAATTAATTTTCATTTTAACTAGTAGATATATTAAATTATTTATTATTCTATTTGCTTTATTTTGAACTTATTGGACATGTTTTCCAAAAGATAGGAATTCATTTTAATTCAACATTAAGTATGAAATTTCTTCAACTACTTTCAATTTGTCATTTAGAAAGTAAAAATCATGATCCTGTTTACCCATTCTTCCTCCTCTTTGAAACGTAAGAATATGAATTTTATTTGGGTTAATATTCATTCCCAACTGAGAGAAATATTTCTGCATTTGATTTAGTTTTCTTTGTAGACCAATTTTAGTAGTCGAAATTAACACCACATCATATGCATATTGAATTGAATGGACTGTCTGATTTTCTACTAGAATTCCACTTCGTGGATTCACTTAGTTTATTAATAATATTTGCTATTTCAGAGGCCTGTATTGGCAGATTCATCACCATCTACTCACCATACATTACAATTACATCTATTTCCGATGAACTAATTTGTATATATCCGATTTCCTCTCCTTGAAAAAATCAAACCATTTGATAAAGTCAATATTATCCTGGTTTTCCATCCTGGACCTCGGACAATATTTTTTCACCATAAGAAAGTGTTATTCTTGTCCATTAATAGTTTTTTGTTCAACAAGTTAAAATAGTTTTTTTTCTTTGCCTTTATAAGATTATTATATATTTTTTTTGAACCACTATATTCAATTAATAGTTCTCTTGATCTATTTTTATGAAATGATGCCAGAGTATATTTTTTGAGTCTTTTGCCTCTATAACAATCCAAATCAAACCATTCCTGTTTAAACTTAGATGTCATTTTGTTTAAGTATTTAATTCTGTGAAGGCTTAATTCAATAATATAGCCATTAAAAATTTTTCTTAATTTATTATAAAATTCACTGGAACTAGTTTCATTCTATCACCTATTTCAGACTCAAATTTTTTAATATTTATATTTCTTTGTTTGTAAATTGACTCCTTTACTTATCTTCTCATTAGAAATAGGTAAATTTGTATTTGATCTGATAGTTAACTGTGTTGGAAAGTGATCTGATAAATCATTATCAAATACCTTCAATTCAACACAATGGTCCAAAATGAATTCAGAACATAATATATAGTCGATCACCAATGCACCTCTTGTCAAAATAAAGGTATGCCTACCAGGATAGTCTGCTACAATATGGCCATTCAAAATAAAAAAATCATAAATTTTAGCAAATTTAATTAGTAAATTTCCTTTCTTGTTGATTCCTGTATCGTGACTTCTTAAATTATAAACCACCTGATTATTCCCATTATAATTAGAATCACATTCATTTTCAATTCTGGCATTGAAATCTCCAAGAATTAATCACAACGCGGTGAAATGTGACCAGTTCAAAAAGATTTTCTCGATTTCTTGAAATGGGCTTTGAAGCATTTTGTAGGGAGGAGTATAATTAGTAATTATTGCCAAATATCCATTGGAGAACCTATTAAATTTATGATTTTCTAATTTAACCGTTACAAATGTTAGGTAAGTACTCCAAAAGGAATAAACCAAATTTCCCAAGGATTTTTTTATTAATAGCATAATTCCTCCCTTCTGCCTACCAACTCCCAGTTATTTTTTTGCTGGAACCAAAATATAATTAAATAATGCTTACAGGAGATCTATCTTCTTTACAGTTAGTTTAGTAATCCAAGTCTCTTCCAGTCCTATAATTTCATACATCTCTAATAGTTTTATGAAATAAATAGAAAAAAATTTATTTCTAACACCTTGGGTATTCCATTTAATAACCTTGATCTCAGAATCTTTGTGTAATGATGAATTTAATTCTTCAAAATTATTGCTACAATTGTTGTTAACATTGGTATTCACAGTACTAAATAAATTAGTCAATTGATTTCTACATCTAAAAAAGATCTAGTATCGACCAAGCAATTCTTTATAAAACTATAAGTAATTTTCTTATTCTTATAAATGACATAATAATTTCTTAATATAATTTGCATACCTTTTTTCTTTGCTTCTACATAAAATGAAAGAATTTTAGCTCTACGATTCCTAGTCTCTTGAGTGAGATCAGGAAATAGTTGCAAATTGCTATAAATATTATCACGGGATACTTTTTTTGTACTTGTAAAAGACTGATAATATTTGATTTTTCCTTTAAACAGTACTTAAAGTAATTTTTAGGATCATGGGTTCTGCTTTTCTTATAATATAAAAACCTGTAATTTCTTCCATTTTAAATTCTGTCAATTTCAGTATCTCCCTAAAGAAATTTATTAGACTTTCTTTAATATTCATATTATCATTTATTGGATAGCCAAATAACATCAGATTAAATTGGTTGGTTATATTTAAAATATTATTTGCCATATACTATTGAGCTTCCAATTTCCTGTATAAATCAGGTAATACTGTTTCTAAATTGTTGACCTTCTGTTCCAATGAACCAAGCTTGGTCTTAAAATCCTTAATATCCTGATGTATCAAACTAATTTCTGTTTTCACTTCCAAAATTTGTTCAGTTATAGAACTGTGTGAGGCCTGAATTAGTTTTGACAACTGTCATAAGCTAGCTGCAGTCGGGCTATTGTCCTTCTCCATCAACTCAAAACAGTCTACTAACATAGATTCAAAATTATTTTCTCTCTCTTCTTCATATACTTTTTCACTCCTCCCCATATCCTTAGAAGTCATAGGTTGTTTATGAAACATTGTTTCCACATTGGCCAATTTAGACACCTAATGGCATTTCTACTTCTGGTCGATGGAGGCAGTTCTCTCTTCGACAGAGAATGAGATAAAGGACCTGGGTTTTGTTCAATTCCAGCCATAATAAGTAAAATCCATGTAATTATCAATAAATATGCCTGAGACTGCCACAAAATCATCTTTAAATAGTCCTTCTTCTTTCTCAAAATAAACTCACTCAAAATTCACGCCAACACCATTGAATGCCTGAAAGCGCCCCTCGATAAAATAAATTATTAACTGTGCAAACATAGATAAATAAACAACTATATGTATAAAAATAAACCAGTTAAATGATCAGGATTCTATCTTTAAAAGTATAGAATGTAATGAATGTAATTTGTATATAAAAATAAATTTTTACAAATAATTGGTATATCTCATAGAAATATCATCAAATAAAAATAAATTAGAGAATTAAAATGCCATATAAATTATTAAATAAATTTTAAATGTTTCAATCTAGATATTTCATACATGCAACTGGAATATTCATTTTTCATAATTTATCACATATTTAAAATTATTAGCACAATTACAGAACATTTACATTTTTTCATAAATCTTGTTATAAAAAAGATTTGAAATTGTTATAAAATATATTTGAAATTATATATATTTTCAAATATAGATTATTTCAGACTCAAATTTTTTAATATTTATATTTNAATAATGTAGCAATGTAGAATCAGTGAAAAATACATTATATTTATAGAACAATAAAAATCAATATTTTTATAAAGGTAATAAAATAATAAAGTATTTTGGATGTTACAAAATCTGATTTAAACAGTAAATTCTTTATAAATAATTGAAAATTACTAAAAATATAAGATCTGGTTTCTAATTATGATATAAAAGTTTTATTACAGACCTTTATTTATTCATTCATATAGTAATACCAGGAAAAACAATACAGTAAAAAGATTAAATAATTTAAATAAATCTTTACTTATGAAAAACACAAAATATGAACATATTAAATATACTGTTATATTTTCTAATTTCTTCAGTTCTGATAGTTAAAGAATAAATTAAATATAAAAAAAACTATCTTATTTTTGATTTTAGTAAAATATAATACATAAAAGAAATTATTTTCATTTACAAAAATTAAAATATTAAAACTTATAATTTTCATTAAATAATTTAATTTGATAAATAAATTATTAAATTAATATAATTTTAAAATATGTTGATCAACTGGAAGACAATTTATTACTTATAAATGTATTTGTAAAATAATTAAATAAAATAACATTGTTAAAAAATACTTTAAAACTA
This sequence comes from Centruroides sculpturatus, assembly GCF_000671375.1. Taxonomy (NCBI): domain Eukaryota; kingdom Metazoa; phylum Arthropoda; class Arachnida; order Scorpiones; family Buthidae; genus Centruroides; species Centruroides sculpturatus. Next base: position 48,796 of record NW_019385631.1, on the reverse strand, counting down.
ACTTTGTGAGTGCATATTGTAAGAATTTTCCCAATGTTACAAATGCTTCACGATGAAAATTTATGTATAATGTTGTAATGTCAATTACTAAAGAATGTTCAACTTGATGGAAATGACTTTTAAATTCAGGGCAGTTAGCAAGTACCTAAAATACAAATATATTGCAAAAATTAAAAAACAAAAATCAATTTAAATAAATATCAAAAATATGTTTATTACAACTTACCTTGCGATATAAAATTGTGATCATGTCAGATGTATGTTTTGAACTAATCAATTCTAAGTATTCCCCCGATGAACCTATAAATATTTTTGTAAATGCAATTAAACGAATTTTAAAATAATTTTATATAATTAGTTTATGTAAACAAATTAAGTTTAAACTTTTAATTTTAGTTTAATCTGCATTCACATAATCCATACTTGCCAACTTTTAGAATGGGAAACAAAGGGATGTTGGTAGAAAAATGCTGATTTTTGAATAAAAATGCTAACAGCATAAAAAGTAAAAAACTTCTTTATTAACATAGATATTGCACAAGGCTTATATTAAATACCTTTAATAAATAAAATTTAATTTATCTGCATATGATATTTTATAAAGCAGGGATGGCCAACACATAGACCGCGATCGACCGTTCGACCAAAAAAGTTTTGAAAGTAGCCCGAGAAGCTAAAGTTGAACAATTTGTTTCCACTTAAATTAATGTTTAGAAATCTTAATTCGATAATTTATTCTTACAATAATAGACTGTCTGTGCAATGTACCGATACTGTTTGTATTTATCCCAATGAACAATACAAATGAATGTTAACACATGCGCATATAAAAATCCTAAAATTGTTTGCCCATATTCATAGTCGCCCACAGACTATACCAAACTTTACCAAAAAAGTAGCCCCTAAGGGATAAAAGTTTGGCCACACCTGTTATAAAGCTATTGCCATAAACACTATCAAGAGTATAACAAAAGCTTTATACTCTTTAACATTATAATTTTAAAAATGTCAAGTATCCCAAAGATGTGTTCCATCTTGATTCATAGGAACCTTGATATTGTTGCCTGATGAGTGCCTCTTGCTATATGCATTTGTTCTATGGTTTGCTTTGTTAGTGTTACAGTGTACTCATGACAGTTGCTATCAGTCAGTTTGTTCTTATTAATTCCAGTGAAAGTCAATAATGATTTTTCTGGTTGTGATTTATTTCCTATCTCTGTCTTACAGAGGAAGTCTCTGTCTTACTATTTTAAAGGATTGCAGCTCTCCACATTTGTAAGGCTTATAGGACTGCACCCATTAGTATCAGGTCAGTCCATAAGTTCGTGAGTATTTTATGACCTTGAGAAAAATCTTGTTTTGCTGTTAAAAATGCCAGTGTAATGTAATACTTTTTACACTGAAGTGTTAAATTGGATCTCATTCATATAATACTGTTCAGAATTGGGAACATTTCAGTTGTTTATTTTCGTTAAAATGGAAGTAACAGATGAATATAAGAGACACGTTTTATACTTTTTATTTTTAAGTGATGAGAATGCTACAAATGCAACCAAAAAATTAAATACTGTTCATAATCAAACTGTAACAAGTGTAAGGACTGCGCAGAAGTGGTTTGAAAGATTTAGAAATAATGATTTTAGTGTGGAGGATAAGGCTCATACTGGAAGACCTGTTGACTTTGATGATGATGCTCTCTCTGCACTAGTTGAAGCAGAACCATCTTTAACAGTTGATGAAATTGCGGAACGTTTAAATTCATCCCATGGAACTGTTCATAGACATCTACAACAAATCGGAAAAGTTTCAAAGCTAGGAAAATGGATACCACATGAACTGTCAATAGCTAACTGACAACGTCGTCAACTGCTCAACTCAAAAGCTTCAACTGGGAAATTTTACCTCATCCACCATATTTGCCAGATATTGCTCCCAGTGATTATCATCTCTTTCGGAGTTTGCAGAATTTTTTAAAAGGAAAAACTTTTGAGGATGAGAACAATGTAAAAAAGGCTATTTCTGAATATTTTGATTCAAAACCGAAATCATTTAACAAAGACAGGATTAAAAAGCTACCATCAAGATGGCAAGAAATTGTACAAAATAATGGTGAATACATTATAGATTGAAATAAAATTTAGTTAAAATTTTTTGTTGCTTTTTTTGTAGATAAAAATGCGCACAAACTTATGGACTGACCTGATACTTCTTTTGGTAATGTCAGGGTTGACCCCTATTGACTTAGAAATTAAACACATTATTTGGCAGGAAAATCCCATCAGCTTACCCTGACAAGATTATAGCAACTTAGATGTCAACAAAATGATGAGAGTAGATAAGATTTCCCCCAGTTTGACCTTGGTCGATGGTATCAAAAAATTCAGCATCGACAAAAATACCCTCCCAACTTACGATTACCACTCCTCCCATCAGCTTGCCCAACATTTACTTCAAAGATCCAGGTGATCATCCATGTTTAGGATTTACACTGATGGTTCCAAGATGGATGACAATGTGGGTGTCGCTTTTGTAGTTTACTTCAACTTAGGCCACAAGCTCTACAATGCTTGTGTGAGAGGCCAGACTTGAAAAGAAAATTTTATTCAAAAATTTTGTTCAAAAAAAAAAAAATTGCTATGGATATGATTATATCCTTTCTTACGGACTTATTTCCCTGTTTGAGAGTAACACATCGAATGTGTCACTAGGAATCAAATGTGAAAAATCACCATTGGACGTGAAGAACAATTTTACCAAAAAAGGACAAGAACTGCAAGGGGGAGGACCCCAAATAAAGGAGAAGGTTCGATGACACGATAGAGAGTTCGCCCGACAGAAGAGTTCACGTCCTTGAAGGTTGGTCATGTGTGTACACTCGAATACAATTTACCGCTGATGATCCTCCAATAGCCAGTAATAAGAAGCTTAACCGCTGATAGCCAATGAGTCCAAGTATCCACCAAGAACATGTCTTCACCAAAAAAGGACCCAATTCAAGAAAGTGGTCTTCAGGTAAATACCACGCTCGAACAATTGTAAACTCTCTCTCTAAAAGCATAAGTGTAACTAGTTTAGGCCTATATAATCAATAAACAGATATTAATTTCTATAATCGAATTGTAAAGCACATTTCTTTAGCCTAATTGGTCTTTATCCCGAGTCCAACCGCCCACAGACTCATGCGTAAATTCGAACGTAACGGTCTCTGTGTCTATCCAGAAGATACAGTGGTGTCAGTCCTGATAAATTTGTTATTGCAGTCTTCGCTGACGCAATGTCGACCCTTTGATCCTGTGGTGCCGAAGCATAGAGGGGACCCTTTGGCATTACCACACTTGCTTCCATCTAGGTACACACTGCTCAATAGCACAGGAAGAAACTTTAGCTATTTATATGAGCTTAATTCACATTAGGCATAGGAAAGACAAAAGACACTACTTACACTATTGCATTTATTCTGACAGCTTTACACAGGATTGCGAAGTCTGATAGCCACTTAAAAGTTGTCCATCTCATACACCACATTCTCAGACACTTAGACAACAACATTAGAATAGTTTGTTGTTGTCGAAACCGTGTTGTATTTATGTATTGTATACTGGCCCAGTGTTGAAGAAAAGTCACTTCATTGTGCCAGTATACAATTAGAATAGTTTTCCAATGGGTCCTGGGTCATGTGGGGTTCTCAGCAACGAGACTGCTGACCATCTTGCCAAACAAGCTGCAAAGTCTTCAGTCACTAGCACTTTCAGTTACATTCCTATCTCGTACATCAACAATCATGTCAAGAAGCAAATCTTCATTCTCTGGCAAGACAGCTGGGACCATGACACCACTGGTAGGTTTGCCTACACTTTCATCCCCAAGGTTGACATTACTGCAATTCTTTGCCACTTTTACTCTAGTTACACCCTCACTCAGCTACTTACAGGACACGGCAACTTTAAGCAATACTTGCATAGATATAACTTGGAAACAATCCACAATGTGATTGTGGTATTCAGGAGAACCAAACACCACTTCGCTTAGTTTTTCGCTGCAATAGATACAATCAAATTAGGGATAGTTTAATGAGAGCTGCTATTATTGAAAGGTACAACTGGCCTCGCAACCCACATCATCTCATACACATGCGTACAATGTTCCATCATCTAGTCGCATTCATATCCCTTAGTGGGACTCTTGGGAGCACTCTCTCTGGGGGCACAGATAGCAATTAGTTTTCCTTGCTTTGTTTCAACTGTTGGTATAGAGATGCTTTCAATTTTGTATTTTAATTCTTATTTTCCATCTTCTTTTTGGTCTAAATTCGGTTAGTTTAAGTTAGTCCTAGTTGTAAGTTAGATTAGGGATTCAGCTTGATTTCTGGTTAGGTTTGTCCTAGGTTATGGTAGGTTAGTTTAGTTAATAAGTAAGTTAATGTTTAAAAAAATAAAAATAAAAAATAAAAATAAATAAATTAATTAATTAAAATTTATAAAAAATTTGGGGTCTTGCATGTTTGTCTTTTGTCCGTCCATTTGGCTCATCTAGTTTGTCGTTGTGTTCATTTATTTTTTCACGCTGTCTGTCTAGCTGTTAAGTAGTATTAAGATTTGCACTCACATTCAGTTTCATTAGCATTAGTAGTTATAAGTCTTCCTACTAACAGCCACTTGGCACTAACTTCTACACTTAGCTATTCATAGCAGCACTGAATCATTGGTGTTCGCTACACTCAGGTTTTCCTTTAGACCCTTCAGGGGACTCTGGCCTTGCAGCCTAAAAACTTCTCGCCAACATCAAACATAGAGGGTACTGTAACCATATGTATGCTGTTCAGAGGGATCTTACCTTTCTCTATTATCTATCTCCTCTCCCTCCTTCTTCCCCCCCTTTCCCTTACCCCTTTTTCCACCAGCTAAACACCTCATATATGACCGAAGTCTTTCTTTTATGTATGTATGCATGTATGTATGTATGTATGTATGTATCTCTGTCTTACTTTTTCTTATCATACAAAATATTTTTTACATTTGCCACACCACAATACATGGGAGTCCTACAATGCTGTGTGAAAACCATAATCAGCCTATTTTACTATTTTATAAAGATTACAAATCTTTGTAAAGTCTTACAAATCTTAAAGAACCAACTGGTTTCTTTTCTTGAGAAAATTCATATGGTTTGTATATTCTTAAGTGATGAATCAAATGTTTCTTATTTTTGGGTGGAGAAACTGTAAAGCTGTTCAATAATTTGGTTTAACTATAAAAGTAACTCATTTCCTTCTGATGATGAGTTAGCCATAATTGATTTAACTACCACTGTAAGAGCACTAACACTGCCAGACTTGAAGATGCAATTTATCATATCTGCCATTTAAAATTATTATATTTGAGCTAAAATTCTCATATCTACACCAACATACATACATAAAAATGTCAATCTTGGTTCATTCCCAATTGAATGGTTCACTTCAATTGTTTATAATAAAATATATACAAGACGGTCATACAACATGTACTATATATCGGTATTAGATTTGTTAAATCAAGTGTTTATGTGGTAACATCAAATACTTTAAAAAAGCTGACACAAAAGGCCTGTCCACTTATGGAGCATACAGGTCAAATGGAAAAAGTGGCCTGTCCACTTATGGAGCATACAAAACACTTCTGGTCAGTGCCAAATGCTGCTGGTTGCCAAGTATGACAATCAATAATGACAATGACAAAAATTAGTATTTTTATTGTTTTTATCTCTAAAATATTCACATTGGTCATTATCTTTGCATTTTCATCTTAATCATTCATTGTTCATAAGGTGGAAAAGATTCAACATTTTTTATTGTTGTAATAATATTGACCAATCAACATGAATTTACCACATTTTCCTAGGAACATGATGAAGGAACATCTAAAGACATTAGCTTTACAATATATTTGGAAAAGATTATAAAGGTATTGACAAAAAAAATAAAGTTGGAAGGAAATTCCAGTTTTACTGAATCTGCCTGGTACTGTAAGTATTTTAAAATTTAACTTTATAATAATAAATGTGGGGTTTATTCTTTATTATTAGTAATAAATTTGGATGTCAATGTTGAATAATTAATGTTTTTCTGCAAATCAATTTTTAAAACAGAGAACCATCTGGTCTAAAACAAGCAAAAGTCCATGAAATAATGCTAAACCTAGTGTAAATTGTACACATTCTAACATACAATGTGAATGTTTTGGCAATTAACATATACAACAAAAGATATATGGTTGAAAACAAATCTCATTTAGATTTTAAACCATAAAATTTAAAAACAAATTTGTTTTCAACATTATCCTGATAATGTTGAAAACAAATTTGTTTGACCTGATGAAGATCTTGTTTAAGGTTGAAAATGTTTGTCAAGTTTTAAAGTAAATTTTGTTACTGAATGTTAAAGGTTTCATTGATTATGCTTTGTAATTCATTCCCATTATTGAGAAGAAGGTCATTTGTTTTCAACAGATTTGTTTTTAAAAATGGTTCAAAGTATCAAATTCTGTTATTCTTCTCCTTTCATTCTGCTAAAAAGCTAAACATAAACAATTCTCCTAATTATAAAAGAAGAAAGCATGATCATGATAAACCTTCAATTGAGGAAGTCCACCCCCAATTCAGAAAGCAAAGTAAAAAATTGTTCAGAATAACTTTGAATGGATATCCTGAATCAGCAAGTCAGTTGTATTTAAAATAATGGAAGAGGTAAAAAAAATTAATAGAAGATGTAAAAATGATCATTCACTGTAATTATGTGATACAAACAATGCTATGGATTGTGATGTTATATCCACTGAAGAGGCCCTGTTATAGTCAGGGCGAAATGCATTTGTAAGTAATATTAAATTAATAAACTAGTTCCTTTTAGAAGAAAGGTGTAGTCTAAGTAACTATTTAGTTTTAAATAATTCTCCTCGAAAATCAGTAATGATAGAGAAGAATCATTTTTCATCGTTATTTTTAAAAGTATTTTAAAGTAATTTAAACTTTAACTTTTTAAATATAGCCTTTTTAACTTGCAAAATAATCAATCCCATTGTTAAATTTTACAAATATATTTTAATATAAAAATTATTACTTTCTATGAATATTTATAAATATCAAATTAAGAAATAATGGACTTGAATATTTTATAATACTAATACAAAATTATTAATTTATACCTGTATGTAATTTATCAACCAATTGTATTCTTCCCAAGCTTGCTTGAAGAGCTGGACCAAATTCCATTAATGCAACATCAACACACAACTTTTCAGTTCTTAACATTAAATATGGTTTATCTATATGATCACTTGAACGAGCAAAATGAACTACCACTTCTCCAATAAGAAAACGTAAAAGAATATTGATGGTGTTACTTGGAGAAATATTATCATCAAATCCTGGTAAATCAACTTTTCTTGCCCATTCTTCAGGTTCTTCATCTGAATGATCAGAAGTTGAATAATAACGTTCAACAGAACCTGTTAAAAATAAAATTTTATTTTGTATAACACATAATATAATATTGAGGTATCAAATAATATAAAATTAATAAATATAGTAGTTATTTTGTATATTACTTAATTATGAGAAGACAATTAAATGTTTTCTCATATTTAAATATTTTAAATAAGGCAAATCTAATACTTCCATTTTATTAGTTAATTAGCTGTTTTTAAAATACTTTCATGAAGATTGCAGCTTGAAAGCAGTTTTCCTCTAAAAATGTTGATTTTAAATTCAATATTTTCTTTAAATTATCCAAAATACTGTACATCTAAAATTAAATTAGTTTTGTTATTTTGTTTATTATTACTATAGTTACATAATAGTTGCCACCCTGCAAAGAGTAAAAGATTTAATATAAATTTGTATCTCTAAAGTTTCCATTGAAAACAGAAACTTCAAAAGGTGTAGGGCATCTTGTTTCTCATTTGAAATACAGTTATATTGCAGTATCAAATTTCCTGATGCAATGGAAGGTTTTCTTTAGTATCCAATGTGCTATCTGAATTGTATAATCCTGGTATTAAAAATTTCTTCAAAATGCATTTGTGAAAAATTCAAAAGTTTCTTTAGCAAAAGCAAAAAGTAGGGACAATGCCATTCTTAGCATCTCTTCTTGTTTCAGTAGTATTTTGTCTGTGTTCTACCACAGTTGTGAAGTTTAGTGATTTTTATCACAAAATTAAAATTACTTTCATCTCTATACTGGAATCACAAACACACTTTAAAAAAAACCTTTAAAGTGTGCTTGTGATTTTATATATTACAACAACCTATGTGTTAACATTATATAAATGTGAGAGATCAGATGAGATGGAAATTTTAATTAACCACAACAAAATATATCAAATTAATTAAAAATCACACTTAAATTTCTCATATTATATAAAGAAANGTGTGCTTGTGATTTTATATATTACAACAACCTATGTGTTAACATTATATAAATGTGAGAGATCAGATGAGATGGAAATTTTAATTAACCACAACAAAATATATCAAATTAATTAAAAATCACACTTAAATTTCTCATATTATATAAAGAAAAATTTTCCCAACACTTAATAAAAAATGGAAGGATGTGATCGCATCTTTACCTGGATTTACTTCCTTTCCAAAGATGACACATCTTCTGAATGTATGTGTCACCAGGAACTTTCACCCAAAATTCATCTATTAGTCAAAAACCTTAACATTGCCTAAAAAGGGCATCAAAATCAAGGCGAACATCAAAGCCGACAATAGGAGTTCACCAACCTCCTTTTCTTGTAAGTGCTCCATCGCCAATCCCTTCAACCGCTGTTTGCTATAGATGTCTTAGCAACGAACATTTGACAGTGAACTGTAACATCAAGGAGACTAACTAGCTGAAACCTCTCCATCCTGTCATCAGGACATTTTTCGACCTCATGACATCGATCAAGCCGATCAAGGTATTTAACATCATGCGTAAAAATGTAAGCTCTCTCTCTCTGGTTAGGAACCCATTAACTTAGTATTAGAACTAATCAATTATGTTACACTATATCAGCCCTATCCAGTCCAGTATGTTATGCTATGTAAGCTATGTTACACTACTAGAACGCTCTATTATCCTAAGTATACATGCAAATAGTTTACATAAATAAACAAGTATTATTTCTTTATAATTAAGTTGTAGTGTGCACTTCTTTCCGCACGTTGTCTCTCAGATGTTCAACCTCTTGAATCCGACCGCTCACACACGCAACTGCTCTCGCATGAAATGAACGACTCACCATCACTGATCCTGACATGGGCATCACCAATCCAGTGCCGACCCTCTGGTCACAGTGATGTCAGAAGTGGAATTTGATTTATAAGTTAAATTGATGCCAAGCATAGTTCTATAGGATGGAGGCAAGAGGAGAGATAAATCCTCCAGAATGCTTGCAAGAAGAGACAACTGGAAGTGCACTCATGGCAGGCGTCATTCCTTTAATACCCACCTTTTCGGGGACTTGACAGGGCTTAGAGAAACTGCTTTTTTCGAATCATTGGATGAAATAGCTAAATTAACCAATTGGGCAAAAGGCGCAGTGTTTAGGAGTCACCAAATTAAAGCAAACTGGAATAGCTAGAGATTTCACGTGGAAAGATGTGCAAATGAAAGTAGTAGACAAATACAATGAGTTTAAGAAACTTATGATCCAGCGGTTTGAGAAAGAATCGTATTCTTTGAGGCTACAGAAATTTTATGCTTGTGTCCAAGCTCAAGATGAGGACGTACAAACTTACACAGTTAGACTGCAAATGCTAGCAGCTGAAACAATTATCGAACAAACTAGCAATGACACCCGTGAGGCAGAAATCATCAAAAGATGTCAACAAAAGGAAAGGGAAAAATGGTTGTGAATACAATTTTTAAATGGCCTAAATGAAAAAATAAGGTGACAAGTGATGTCGAGGGAGCCTGATACATTTGATAAGGCAGTATGAACAGCAATAATTAAGGAAACTATAGATCAATTGACGGGGAAATCCCGAGCGATAATAAGAACAGTTAATAATTCTGGCGACAAACGACAGGAACCTAACCCTGATAACCAATTAGAAAAACCACTAGCAAAGATTCAAGAGAAACTAAAAGAACTAAAGACTCAGAAGAATAGCCAAAACAAGACTAGGCATAAGGTCTCACCATTTTGGCATTCTCCAGAATACCTGGATTGTAGAAGACAATATTTTCCCAGAGGAGGAAGACTAAGCAGCGACTCTTTATACTATAACGAACCACCAGATGGTAGAGCGACCAGGATAGGGATGCCCAAGAATCCAGATATGCTCCCCAATCTGGAAGAAGAAATGTCCCAGGCAGACCAAGAGGGAATTTGCAAACCCAAACAACTCTGACTCAGCCTAAGAGACCAACATATAGACAAATCAATAAAGTAAGCTGGCGAAGATTTAGAAAGGGCTACAAAGGAAAGCTACAATTTTCCTCACCATTCACAAGTAGCTTACTCACCTCCCTGAAAGAGAATAATCATTTCTGATGTACAGTTTTAACAGATGTGCACAGAGTGGGGGAAGAAATAAACTTAAGATTTTGAGATTGGAACGGAATTCAAACTATAAATTCTGATCTGGAGCCAAGTTTATGTTGTAGAATCAACGGATATCTAGCTTGATTAACAATAGATACTGGCTCCAAAGTGACACTTTTGTCATGATTGCTGGCACAGAGGGTGGCCAGAATAGAATTAATAAGGAGAGAAAGGAAGGTGCTGTTCCAAAGTGTTACGGGTCTTATTAGAACTTACGGAGCAATGGAGTTCCACTTTATAATAGGACCACTAAAGTTTGCTTATTCTTGGTACAAGGTGGACGATCAGATTACACAACCATTTGACGGCTTGTTAGATCAGGATATAATTAAAGCGCACAGGTATTTTTTTCTTTTAATAATATGCTTATCGAAAGAAAAAATAATACTCCCAGAGGAGAGGAAATTGACTTCTGGAAAGACCCTGGATCAAGAGGAGCAATAAAAAGCGTTCAGACGGAAAGGAAACGGAATTTCAGAGGCACATATGCAAGGGCTAGAGCTAATCCAGTCTCTAATTATATATCCATCACCCAAAACAACCCACACGTGATCCTCAAGAGCAGACTCGAAAGATAGTATTATTAACTGATTGCAATCTTCCTCCTAGATTGGAAATAATCACAATGGCAAGGATAGCCAGAATAAAACAAAAGGGGGGGATAGGAATTATAGAGTCAGGAACATTTAACCAAGAAGGGATCATAAGAGCAGATGTCTTAGTAGAAACCAAGAGGAGAGGACCAGTGCCTGTCCGAATAACAAATATTCAAAGCAGCCTAGAAAATTAGTTAAAGCTAAGGAAATTTTTGGGGCTGTGGAAGACCAAATCCTCCCAAACACAAGTCTGAATCCTATCAGCCCACAACCTACTCCAAATCTAACTAAAAGCAAATTCAGTCAGTTATTCAATTGGTCTCACATTGGGAAGGATAAAAAGCAACCATTATTAAACTTACTATATAAATACAAACACATATTTGCTACAAACAATTATGATTTGGAATATTGTCAGGTAGTGGAACACAAAATAAACACTAGGGATGCCTCACCCATATATTAACCTCCATATCAGATACCGTATGCTCAGAGAGAGCAAATGAATGAAATTATTGACGAGCTATAGAGCATGAAGTGATAAAACATTCAGAGTCACCAGAGAAAGCAACAAGAACACAGGAGATTGTTACCTCAGCCCCACTTTTAAAATCACCAGATTTCTCTAAACCATTTATTTTAGCTACGGACGCATCTAACAAAGCTATAGGAGCAATCTTATCCCAGGAAGATGAAAGAGTAGAAATGCCCATTGCTTATGCTAGTAGAATGTTATAAAAACCTGAAAAAACTATAGCACTACAGAAAAAAAATGTTTAGCAGTGTTATGGGCCACCAAATACTTCAAACTCTATTTATACAGGAGAAAATTTACCATAATTACAGACCATTGACTATTAAGATGGCTTATGAGCAATAAGGACTCTTCCACAAATTCGCGAATTGCTCGATGGGTCATATTCCTACAGGAATTCGACTTTGAAGTAAAACACAAAGAAAATGTGTCACCTTTGGAAAGGAAGTAAATCTGGGGAAAGATGCACTCACATCCTTCCATTTTTTATTAAATGTTTGGAAAATTTTTCTTTATATAATGTGAGAAATTTAAGCATTTTTTAATTAATTTAATATATTTTGTTGTGGTTAATTAAAATTTCCATCTCCTCCGGACTCTCACATAAATGTTAAATTTATATTTACCAATATTTAATTTAATTTTTGTAGTTATATATCATTATGTTTGTGTTCCAATTTAAAAAAATAATAATATTTTAAAAAGTTATTTTGTGTATTCCAATTTGGAATATCATCAATTTAAAGATCTGAAGCATACCTTGAGTAAGGTAAAAAACATTTGTCAAAAAATTTTTTACATTAAAAATTTGGTTACTGGACTTAAAACACACTTTAAGATAATCTTTAATCACAAAATTTCAGTGAAATCTTACAAGCTTATTCTTAACTATTCATTAGAATAGGCTCACTAGGCTCACTTGTTATTGATCAATAACAAGTATTCACAAACAAAGATCAATAGTTAAGAGTTAGAAATTAACCAATTACCATTCATTTTAATTTTAGTATGTGAGCAATTATTGGCTAACTTGTAACTCTCTTGTTCTTTGGTTGAATATGAACATGAAATGACCTCATTAAGTGTTCATTAGTAAAGTAATTGAAGTATGTAATGTTTAATATCAAAAACATAATTATGAATTAATTGGTAAATAGATGTTTTGTAGTGTTTTAGTGCACTTGGAAAAATTGGTTGGCATTTTGTATGGATCAAGAATAAGTTAGATGTTTTCCTTAAGAAATACTGGAAAAACTTCCTGGTATCCAAATTTCCAATATTTGACTTGTTTTCAGGAACAAATTACATTTGATTAATGGGGGATGATTTTATATAAAAATAAATACTCAAACAAATTATAAAACAAAAAAAAAACATTTAATGTATTGTATTGTTTTTCTTTTTATGGCTGCAATGAACATGTTAGAGATCAAACTTCAATGAAAATTAAACATTTCATTAATAATTTCAAAAATTAATTGAAAATGCAATTATAAATTCTGGTTAATGTTACCCTAGGTATCGAAGATGGTGTCGGTTGGCAATTTGGCCAGTGCTTCCAGTCAGTCGCCATTTTGTTTGTGTGCGCAAACAAGATGGCAAACTTGGCAGTGGCAGCAGTGCCGCAAAAAACAAAAAAAAAAAAAAAAATCAAATTACAAAATAAAATAATAATTAAAAAATTACTTACTTTAATGTTACACTAGTTATCGAAGATGGCGACAGAGGTGGTCACCGATTATTTTAAATCTGGCATTATTACTAAAAATAAAAATTGTCAGACGATAAAAATGTACTTACATTCGATTTAAATGCTTCTCTCTTTTTTTCCTACCACCCCACTTTGTGCTTTTAAGTTTACAGCCTTTTTCGTACTTGCGCTTACAGATAACTATCTTGTCTAGTTTGACTGTTTTTCTTGGACCTCCAATTTTAAACGATAGAATATTGTGCAAAGCTACTAGCATCACAAATTGAACATGATTCAACCAGTTGACGGCGACCTTATTAGAAATTCTGGCAGCATTAGCTGATGTGGTAGTTGAGCATTCCAATGCTAGATAATGCCATATAAACGACAATATGCTACTCCAAGAAATTTTACTGAATTTACCTTTAAAAGTTCCTTCAAATGCCGAACTGTTGTTCCAGCATTTTTGACATCTCATTGCACAAGATTTTCTATTGTCATGATGAACTACTTTGCAAGGTTTCGAACATTTTGAGCATATGTCAGCAACATGCTGTAATCCTAGTTTTACTGCAAATTTGAACCCTTTATCAATTCTGGGATTCAAACCCAGAATCGATAAAGAATGACAGACATTCGAGAAGATGGAAAAGGTCACGGGAGGTGCATCCCAGCCAAAACTCTCCAGAGTTAATATCCAAATTACTCATTTGTGGAAGAAATTATTAAACAGAATATCCGACAAAATAAGTATAAATTAAACGTTTAAAAATGTATTAATTTATAATTAAATTAATCGAAAACTAAACAAAATAACAAATTTTTACAACAAACCAACCGTTGTCATGCAAATCTAACTTTTGCACTCCCCTCATTGATTAATTTGCATATCACACCATGTTAAAATGCAGCGCCCTCTATTGCAAACATCACTCGGTAAACCAATACGAGATTACCAGAAGTGATGCCATCTTCGATACCTTAGGTCAGACATAAAAAAACTGACACACAAACTGGAAATATATACTAAAACAACCACTTCACACCTAAGCGATAATTCAGCAAACGAACAATAAAAAAGATTTAATGTTCAAACGTTTACGGCCGTCTTTCAGAGGCCCTCGTCAGGAAAAATTGCATAGAACAAAAAACAGCTCTATCTCTAACAGTTTTTGAACATAGCTGTGTTCTACTTTTTAACATTTAAACAATGTTGAATACAAAGATCATTACATATTACAACATATAATTAAAATATTTATAAATAAAGTTATAAATAAATACAATAATAATATATATGGTATTAATATATAAAATAATATATCTGGTGGTAATAATATATTCAATGTTAACAGTTAGCCTGATGTTCGTTTGCTGGAATTATCACTTAGGTGTGAAGTGGTTGTTTGATACCTACGGTAACATTAACCTAAATTCTTAACATTTAACTTATAACTATTATAATTTCCAATGACTTGATAAAAAATTTTCTCAAGGAAATTTCAAATGACAAAAAAAAAAAAAAAAAAAAANTTTAAATAAAAATAAGTAAAATTAGATATATGTACCTATTTATAAATATAGATTCTAATTTGCTTTTAGTAATATACATATAAATTAAAAAAATAGAAATAATTAAATTTTATTTATACAAATAAAAATAATTTTCAAAATATATTTTATCATTAGAATTAATAATAAAAATAGGTTGTTATTATTTCTTAAAGAAAGTTAGAATAATAATATACTATAAATCTCATAGCATTTCTTCATTAATACAATTCAATAATTATTACTTATAAAACATTATTATTAAATTATATTTCTTTTATATATTATCTTTCTTAGATTTGTTAGAAAATACATTTTAATATAATTTAATCTACATTCATGCAACAAAAATAATATTTTAAATAATAAATATTACCAATTACTGAATTTTCTGTTGAAGATCTAGAATCTTTGACAATTTTAGATGATGCATCTGATGTTATTAAAGATTTTATCTTTTTTAATTCACATACTTTTAATTCTAATTTGCACTGTTGATTATCCTAAAAAAAAAAAGGAAATATTCATTAACTAATTATTTCTATTAGATAATTATTAGTTTTTTAATATATTCTTATATTCAATTTTATATCTCATGCAATAATTATTAAAAAATAAAACTGTAAATTACACATAGCAATCTTATAGGTATCTTATATAGAAAATTTTAGTTAATAAAATGTACTGTATCATATACAGTAGGTGATCAGTTAACGAATAAATCGGATAACGAACACTTTCATGAAAGATTTTTATGGTCGGACAATGAACACATGTTCGGATAACGAACACTTCACTGAACAAACACAAGAAGTGACGTAAAATAACGAATACCAATTGGTCTTCCTTTGTCTTCAGGCAACAATTCAAAACTTTTTGGAGTACGGGAGACAGGTGTGTTGATGACAGAACCCAGATGGAAGAAACTTTCTTACTCATTGTAAAGCAAACATGATGTGATGATAAACGGCAGGGGGGAATGTCAACAGAGAGAGAGAGAGCTTTGTCGAGATGCTTGCAAACAAGTGTCATGTTGAAACAATCGAGAAAATGGGGGGGTTTAATGACTAAAAGGACATCTGTTAGGCCTGAACACATTAGGGGTAAATGGCCACAAGAACATCTGGTGGACTGTTTAGGTTCAATGATGCCAGAGAAAAGGGCCATAATGGAGTAAAATACGAACGCAGACTTTAAAAGCTCCGTTATCACCTCTCCGACCTTTTCCTGACCCGGATCGGTCTTAGGTTTTGCCTAGAGACAAAAGAATGACTAATTGGGGTAAGGGAGAGGGTAAATGGGACCAATCAAAAGGGTGATATTCGGGAAAAATCCTATAAAACCCCCCGAATCTCAAGGACAACTAGTCGGTTCTCCTCCAGACAAGTGTTTCCGCCAGTGGCCCAAGATCTCCGTCCATCTGCATTATGACCCATCAGAGTCACCTCCTGTGTAATGAACACTCTTTTGTCAAGCCTGGGACACGCAACGTTGGACACCAGTCTTCACCCGTCCACCGACATCGGGAGCTCCCCAGAAAAAGATCTAGATTGAATTTTCTGTGTCATTATTATGTAAGTTAATTTTATGACAAAAAATAAACGGGTTTTGTAAGACACTTGTCATCTTTGTCTCCTGCCGCCACCACCCACATACGATTCGCCCCTAGGTTTTCCTGATGCGCAATTAACTTATTGCCCCTAAAAGTCGGCAACCTTACATAAATATTTGTGTTTCTCATGATTCACTTTGATGATATTCATAAGCAAGATGTTTAAAGTGTTTAATATATTCATGCTTTATTCATTAAAATTATTTTCATTAAAGTTTAACTATTTAATAAAGAATTGGAGATCTAAAGTGTCTACAAAAATACATGATCTACATTGTTCTGGCAACATGACACTTCATGTAATTAGTGCTTTTTTAAATATTTATTTTAAGTTTGAGGTTAGTAAGTTATTATTTTCTTTGCTTTTAACAAATGATTATCATGTCCAGTAGATGTTCAAAAAGATGTCATTGTCATCTTTTTTCTATATTTTTCTATATTGTTGGCCTGAAAGAACTGTAAAGGATTTTAGACAAGCCATTAACAAAACTTATTATTTTCTTTGCTTTTATCAAATGATTATCATGTCCAGTAGATGTTCAAAAAGATGTCATTGTCATCTTTTTTCTATATTTTTCTATATTGTTGGCCTGAAAGAACTGTAAAGATTTTAGACAAGCCATTAACAAAACTTATTATTTTCTTTGCTTTTAACAAATGATTATCATGTCCAGTAGATGTTCAAAAAGATGTCATTGTCATCTTTTTTCTATATTGTTGGCCTGAAAGAACTGTAAAGGATTTTAGACAAGCCATTAACAAAACTAATAAGGATAACTTTTTTAAAATTACATTAAGTCCAGCCAATAATAATCTTTATGAAAATAACAATTATATATCATCACTGTCATCATTGCTATGGCAATAGACTATATGTCATTAAAAAATTTTTCAGGGACACAAAAATCGTAATTAAAGAAAACATTTTAATGCAACTTTGATCCAACTTTTGGTTTATAGCTTTTACCTTGTTTCCTTTTCAGATGACACTAAGGAAAATTAGAACAAATTGCACATTTAATAACTGCCACTTGCACCAAGATTCTTGCATTACATGATTCCCTTCACTTCACATACACTCTCTTGTCATGAGACTGTATTCATTGTTTCTATTAGTCATTAACTTAAAGTGTTTTGTAGGATGCTAAGATTGCTATTTATGATGCTTTTAAATGTATAATCAGAAATGTGAAATTTCATAAATGAAAAACACACACCTAATGTCAAAAACCATATAATCATTGAAAACACTATCTTTCAGCATTATAATACTTTAATATTAACAAAAAACAGCTATACTAGTACTTTTGACATTACAGGAAATCCTCATTAGTTCACAATTCATCGGATGAAATATTCGCAACTTCAAATAATTAAATTTTGAATTATCCAACATTTACATATTTCTGTACAATATGGCAAATGCCAGGTAATTGACATAATTTATTAAGCAAACAGAATATAGCTACTTATACAAAATACTATTTTCATTAATTAATAATTAATAATAATAATATAAATAGACTGCAGATAAACAGCATGTGTCCAGTGAGAACCTCACAGGTCACCAGATAGGTTTTATAAAAAGTAAAGCAGAATTCCTCAAAATTAGCCCAAATTATTTTTAAAGTGGCCCAAAAAGTAGTAAGTCACCCAAAAGTAGTAGCCTAGAGTCCTACAAATATCTCAATCTGCTACTTGTGTCCAATCTTGCAATCCTCAAACCCAGCCATATTTTATGAAGTAAGAGAAAAAGGAGTAGTCTATATGCAAGATGAGACCTGAAAATGTGTTACTGTAAAGGCAAAGTCAAATTGACCAGATTAGAATTGTTCTTGATCTATTGTTCTCTTATAGCATGAAGACACTTTGATATAAACGAATGAGTTAACATACACATATCACAGTTTTGACAGATTTTCACTTCAAATTACAAAGTAGCCCTATTTTGAATTAATTGAATTCCTTAACATATAAATTTCTATATCCCCAGCCAGGACAAACATACAGTTACAAACTAATGGGATTTTACTATCCAAGATCAAATTAACAAGGATTTTCTGTATATTAATGTCTTCTTCAAGCAATATAAAATATATTTAGAATATAGATATGGACGGCAAAGCCATCTTCAATATATCTCAAAAACTGGGTTTGTATAAATATATCACTCATAAAACCAACACCAGCACACAACAAGAAAAAAGGAAAAATTTACGAACATTTTCATCTATGTGAAATATACATCCTCAGGTATATACGATATCGAACAAACAGCTATCAAAAATAGAATGTTTTTTAAAAGTTTGAACTGATTACGTGATTTGAATACATTATGTTAAAATTTATACGTTCAGAATAAAATTTCAAAATATGTATATTATTTAAACAATAAACAAATAAATAAACAATTAATTTCACATTAATTACTATGAACTAAATATTCTCCGTAGTTTAAATTTTCGTTAATGGGAGTTTATGTCGGCAGAATCTAGTTCAAAAATGGCATGTTATGCTGTGGATAGCCTGTTTCCTAGAAGTTAATAGCGACTCCCTGTTTAATTGCACAATAGATCTCAAGTGCCTCGAGATATTTGAGTTGTGCTTTATCCAACACTCTGTGAACCAATTTCGTATTACGTACTTCAACCCAGACTTCCTCACTACCCGCATACGTCGCTAATGCCATGGTTGTCTGCTTTTTTCTTACGGAATATTCATGTTCCTTCATCCTCATAGAGAGACCTCTTGCAGTTGCTCCAATGTATATTAATGAGCAGTTAACTTGGTCATTGTAAAGAGGTACTGCGTAAACTCCTGGAGAGTATGAGTCATGTATATGGTTTTTATCATTTCTGATGAGACAGAAGATTGTTGGAGAGCGTCGATATGCTATGTGCACTTTAGTGGTCCTGGCTATTTCTCTATATACGTTAGAAAGTGTTTTGTTGTATGTAATAAATTTCATTTGTTCTTCTTGTAGAATAGTTCTGCTTCCCTTATTTGTATATTGTTTTATAAGATGTTTGACCAAAGAGGATGGGTATCCATGCTGTGTTGCTAGAGCCTTGATCCAAGATAGTTCGTTTTTCTTTTGCTTCAAACAATGTGTGTGGGCCCTTTTTACCAGAGATCGAAAAGCAGAGATGTGTAACAATAAGGGTCATGTGAATGGTTAGGTATAGAGGTGTATATGACTCCTTACAGAAAACACAGATGAGCAGATGATCATGCTTCATATTGATGTTGATATTAAAAATGTACCATGTACAACTCTCTTGTTCAACTTTTAACGACAGGCCATAAGGGTTATCGCTGAAAATCCTAAGTTGGGAACAGAACTATTCAACAAGAAGAACAAATGAAATTTATTACATACAACAAAACACTTTCTAATATATATAGAGAAATAGCCAGGACCACTAAAGTGCACATAGCATATCGACGCTCTCCAACAATCTTCTCTCTCATCAGAAATGATAAAAACCATATACATGACTCATACTCTCCAGGGGTTTATGCTGTACCTCTTTACAACGACCAAGTTAACTGCTCATTAATATACATTGGAGCAACTGCAAGAGGTCTCTCTATGAGGATGAAGGAACATCAATATTCCGTAAGAAAAAAGCAGACAACCATGGCATTAGCGACGTATGCGGGTAGTGAGGAAGTTTGGGTTGAAGTATGTAATATGAAATTGGTTCACAGAGTGTTGGATAAAGCACAACTCAAATATCTCGAGGCACTTGAGATCTATTGTGCAATTAAACAGGGAGTTGCTATTAACTTCTAGGAAACAGACTATCCACAGCATAACATGCCATTTTTGAACTAGATTCTGCCGACATAAACTCCCATTAACGAAAATTTAAACTACGGAGAATATTTAGTTCATAGTAATTAATGTGAAATTAATTGTTTATTTATTTGTTTATTGTTTAAATAATATACATATTTTGAAATTTTATCCTGAACGTATAAATTTTAACATAATGTATTCAAATCATGTAATCAGTTCATCAAATCACTTTTAAAAAACATTCTATTTTTGATAGCTGTTTGTTCGATATCGTATATACCTGAGGATGTCTATTTCACATAGATGAAAATGTTCGTAAATTTTTCCTTTTTTCTTGTTGTGTGCTGGTGTTGGTTTTATGAGTGATATATTTATAGATATGATTTATTATGGCATAAATGATATGTCTTTCAGCATTAAGATTCTTTTATTGGTAACAAAATTAGCAAATACTTTCAGCATTGCATTAATGTAGTAATTTTCAATTATTGTTCTTTTGGCTTCTTTTGAAATTAATTTATTTAATAGCAGTTTAATACCTCTCGCAGCACACTAGTATGCTGTGAAAAAATCATAGATGTGCCATGAAAATTTTTGAAGGTTATTAAATAAATTAATTTTAAAAGAAGCCCAAAGAATAATAATTGTACATGTCAAAATTAAAACCTCTTTAAACTGATTACACAAGTTTTTCATTGTTATAATAAATAGACAGACATAATGTAGTAAAAAATATATATTCATAAGTAAAATTATATGTGCATAACACTGGGTTATTCATTTAAAATGAAATTTTCTTTAAATCAAAAATGTATCTATAATTGTCCATATTTAATTCAAATTATTTTAACTTAGAAATAGCAGAACATTGGGCAGGTTTCTAAAGACAATTATCATGCCACTTGCAAATTAAGTGGCATGATAATTGTCAAATTAATGCAAATTAAGACTTAATATTAATTGCTTTTCTTATGTAAATGAAAATTCTTAATTTCAATAACTTTTATTGTAACATGCTGCTATTTTAAGAAACAACAATACTGTTTTATTTAATTCACAAAAAAAATACAGACAAAAAGAATTAGGTTAAATGGCAAGTAATATGGTAATAGAATGTTTACAAATGCAAGTTTAAATCACATAATTTTTTCCATGTAAATTTGTGGTTTGGAAATTTAATTGTAGGTTCAATTGTGACATGAGATTAAAAAAATTTGAAAAACAATGTATTAATGTCTTATTAAGACAATATAGAACATATTTATATCTATACTGTCTGAATAAGACATTAATACAATGTTGAAAGTACAAGTATAGCTGTTTTTAACATGCTCCACTATAGTGGAGAGTACTTATGCTAGGATTTTTGTGTGTCATTCGGAGGTGGATCTATCAGATGTGCACACACATGCGCAATGACTTCACTTTTGTTACCTAAGTGTTATGTTCCGTTCAATCCATTTATTGCATATGTCCATGTGCATACACAACAACTACTTGATTCCAAGAATTTATAAAATTTATTTTAAACAAAATTAATATTTGACTCACTTTTGTGGAGCATGCTATTAGATGGGCTTGATCAAGCTTGTTCACTAATATAAAGTACTATAATGCCAAAAGACAGTGTTTTTAATGATTAAATGTGAAATTCTTGACATATGACCTATTGTTATAACAGTGACAATATAATAATACAAAATAATACATCTACCAGAAATATTGTTTTTAAGAAGTTTCTTAATATACATTAAATTTTTTCTTCAATAAAATATTGTACTTAATAGTTATTTCATTTAGTTTTATAAACACTTTACTAAACATTTACTATTGACAAACAAATTTACAAATATTTTTATACGATGTTCAACATTTTAAAAACTCAAAACATTCAAGTTAAATCTCAATAAAAATACATTATAAATGTAAGCTATTATTTGATGGAAACTAAGAATGCTCTTCTCAGTAATTCTTAATGTTATATTTTAAATTTTGTTTTAAGAATTTTATCATTTGCTGAAAATGAACTCTTAGTTCAAACAGATTTAAATTAAATATATTAATTTTTTTTATTTTGCTGATATTTTCTACAAATGAAGCATTTAATTTATAGTTTACTGTAGATTTGTTTTTTATGGATTTATTACAATTTAATTTATTAAAAATTAATTTTAAAAATTGTTCTGTTTATAATATTAATCCTAAAAATAAACTAGATACAGTTAAATTTACATTTATATTTAGATAAAAGAATTATAGTTTGTATCTTAACTTTTAAGTTAACAATATCCATTATTACTGTGTACTTAAAAAATAAATATTTATTAAACTAAAATAGTTTTTATAAAATAAAAATTAAATTAAATGTAATCAATTAATATACAAGTATATATAAGTAAATGAGGAATTGCAAAATTATTGGCATCTAATTAATTAATAAATACTTACTATATTTGTATCTGTGATTGTATCAACAACATCAAATGAACACAATGAACCTATTTGTTGTAATTTTATAATTGGTAGATTAGAAGCAAATTCCATTAAGAGTTGTATCCTTCTATCAGATAAATTTAATTTAAAACTTGGAAGAGAAACATTAAGTTTTTGCCTATAAATAAATTTATGAATTAATAAACAAATTTTCACTACAAAAACATTTTTTATTTACAAATTCATAACAATAATATGTATTTACCTAGGTAATTGCTTATACTCTGCTTTAATACTATTGGAGAAGAGTGTTTGAATTCTTGCTTTAGGTAATAAATGAATATCAGATTCAGGTAACTGCTTAGCATTTCTCCATTCATCACCTATATTCATATTATATAGACTTTAACAAATTCTTCAAAAACTAATTTAGATAGTGATAAACTAATGAAACCTTACTGTTACATTAAATGAATAACATTATTTAAACAACAGTATTTAAACATCTAATTCTAGATGAAATAGTATCATTTATTTGAAAAAATTCCTTAATTCATAATCAGTAAAAGTGTCAATGAGTGACATTTCTAAACATGCTTTCCATTAAATGTCAATAGAGTTGTTCAAGAATATTCCACTGCTTATTTAACAAAGTCTCTGATAGAGTTGCCACAAAGAAAGATCTTGCTGAGCTAGATTGGATGCACCATTTCAACTTGTTCTAAAAGTATTTGATTGTGTTTAAATCAGAATTCAATTGCAAACCTTTGAGACAGGCTGGTTTGGTGCATCCAATCTTGCTCAGTAAGATACTTCCTCTATGACAAGTCTAGAAAGGGCTTTTCTAGAGAAATGGAGGAATATTCCAGAATAAAACTATTGATATTTAGTGGAAAGCATAATTCAAAGGCTACTGCAGTAATTAAGTCCAGAGATAGGTCTTTGTAGTCATCATAAATATTACTTCTACTTCTTAAATTTTTGTTAATTTGTATCAGTGAAATTTGCATATACACTGATTCCCATGAACATCAAATTCTTGAACTTTGAGTTATTTTCATGTTAAATTTATAATTTGTTCTAACAAGACTTTAGGTCAACAGTAGCCAAACTGTGACCAGAAAGGGTCTTCTAGACCCTTATTCTGGCTCCCAAATACTTATACAATTTATTTTTATAAACTTGGTGCATACTACTTACACATATATATTTTTGTAAGTTTTCTGACTATTATGATCTCTGTGTATATTACACTATGTAATTGTAATTTTCAACTAAACCTCAAACAAACAACTAAAAGCATAGGGTACATTCATAAAGTCAAAGAAGTTAAATGATTGTTTACCTAGTCAGTCAATCATAAAGTATCAGTAAAGCAAGAGTGATATTTACAATAGAACAGTGATAGCTATATAATATGTAGTTAAATTACTATAAATAGACGATACAGCTCTCCAATAGACATTCCAATA
Source organism: Centruroides sculpturatus (assembly GCF_000671375.1). Lineage (NCBI taxonomy): Eukaryota > Metazoa > Arthropoda > Arachnida > Scorpiones > Buthidae > Centruroides > Centruroides sculpturatus. The sequence goes on along the minus strand of NW_019385631.1, from coordinate 24,531 downwards.
GAGGATATGGCTCTCATTCATTTCCAATAGGCAATGTATTACTATCAAGATAAGGTTTGGCCACCTGTTTTATATATTACTTCTGTTTAAGAAAACTTTTCAGAAAAATGAATGATTTTATTAGATAAATATACTGTACATGGTCTATAGCAAAAGCCATTTTATTTGAGTCAAAAGAAAAAAAAACACACAAAACAGTAACATAACTTATGACAGACACCATATGAATGAATGCGTGTAATAATCTTCTAACATTGAACCTGCTCAAACATTCAGTTTCTGCAGGTGCTAATTCCAGTTTACAGTGTTCCATACTCTCCAATAATTTCCTGAAAGGTTGAAACCTTTCATGAAAGTTGAAAGTTTGGTGCATAAATTTCTGATCATGAATGATTGAATTTCCAAACATTAACATCGACAAACATCAAGGGTTTAGTATATATTAGTTTAGATTGTGAGGCTAATAATCAACAATATCATTGCCAAATTAAACAACTGTAGTAATAATTTATGACTAATTTTTTGTAAAATGAAAATATATTTCTGAATAAAATTACTTTGTTTTTAAATAAATTTTATTGTTTTATATTGTTGATGTGCACATTCTAAAGCACAGCTTGATTGATTTAAGTAAACAGGCTTCATTATATGAATTTTAATGTATTTTATACTTTCCTTCAGTATTAATCAAATTAAGTCAGCAGTTTTAAATAAAACTTTATCATCTTCTAATAAAATAGTTGAAACTTACCTGAATCAGCAAACAATATTTGAAAATCAGAAAGAACTATATTAAATCGATCATACAATCTTTCTTCAATTTCCATCTTTGTTGCTTCCTTAATCAACATAAATTCATATTATAATTTTAAATAAATATGTTATATTATTATGCTAATATAAATCTTTTATAATATATTCTACTCTATTTACCTCAAGTATAGTTGATTCAGGTTGAATATCACTGTTTATTATTAATCGGCCCATATCAAGAACAAGTATTGTACCGGCTCTGAAATTTCATTAGTAATATTTAACTTAATTTTCATTATGCATGAGGGTTAATCAAAAATGTCTGAGACAGACTTTATTGTAGGAAACCAAAAGCAATTATAGGTCACTGGAACTTATCTCCTTCAAAGTATGACCCTCCAGAAACAATTCTAGATATTCTTTCACTTTTTCATGAATATTTTGATAATTTGTTTGGCAATGGCCTATTGTTGTGTCATGCTCAGTTTTATCTTGTGATGTCTGATATTTTTTCTCCTTCGGGTCTTTTGAGCCTGGAAAAGAAGTCACAGGGAGCCAAAAGGTAGGGAACTACAGGGATTATATGCTTGGCCAAAAATTCTGAAACACTCATGGATGCATGGCAAGGCACACTGTCATGATGCAGAAATTAGTTACAAGAAGACCATTTCTAAAAGTATTTCCAATAACCTGGATTTCTAACACACTGCAGATCAGTTCTGATGATCAACATCTCATTGATTCATCCCTGTGTGGGGGTCATTATCAGTTGAAGTCTAGACAATTTTGATACATGAATACTATTCAAACATTTTGGCTGATGAGCAGTTTCTGAATGTTTGTTGAACTATTTTGTACATGTCAGTGATCATTTTGTCAATTTTCCAGAAAACTTTTGATGCAAACAGCAAACACATTGGCTTGCTCAATTCATCCATTTCACAACATGACAGAGAAAGCATGTGTGCACTGTTGTTCAACTCATTGACAATTGAGTCATGCTGCCTTCCACTATTCTGGCACTTGGTATCAAGAGATATAGTCAAATATCCACCATGGATTCTACAATACTATTATTAGTGTTTTTCTATGAAAAAAATTCTGTCCCAGACATTTTTGATCAGCCCTCATAATTTATTACTATATACCAGTACTGGTATATACAAATATTATATATATTCTGTTGAGATATTAGATTTTTTATTACAAAACGTTCTTATGTGCAGTAAATTAATAATATAGGCATTCTTAGAGTTTTATATTCTTCAAAAATGTATGGTTTGGAGTAAAAATTAGTAATTAAATTTAGTAATAAATAATATTTAATAATAATAGAAAAATCTATCAAATTTGCCAGTTATTTCACAGTAGTCAAATTTGATTTTTAAGTATAATTCTTTATGTTGTGTTCAAAACCGAGCTCAAAACAAATATAATAATTTAATATTAGAACGTTAGAATTAATAAATGGCTATGTTAACTAGGCACATCATGAAAATGTTTGGTAGACTAGCTTTACTGAGATTTCTGATAAAACAATTGAATAAATAAAAGGAACATTTTTTGCATCATTTCAATCTTAAATAAGTTCAAATTATTATCAACTCCAAAGAAATCTAAATCCAGTTACAAAAACAAATTTATTAACTTAACTAATGTTTTTGTCTTTGGAGTTGATTATACTTTACTAGCTGTTATCCGCAACTTTGCCCACGGTAGTTTTGCAAGCAAACCCCATTTATATTCAGTATTTCAACAATCATAGTAATCGTTATATAACACCTACCGCTGAAAATCAAACTAATTATTTTCAATTTGATCAATCGTTCTATAATCGAACCAATATGCAGTAACAAATTCGAATTTAAAACGGTTCGAACATTTGGTTAAAAAATGATGAATCAGTGAGTGAGTCAGTCAGTCAGGACAAGCAATTTTATATATATAGATGAATCCAGTTTTTGCAGTGATTAATGTTCAAATTATTATTCAAAGTTGAATGATATTCAATTTAATTAATTTAAGTTTGAAGTAAATGATATTTATATTGTAAATTATATTGTAGTAAATTTATTATTAGTTGTTAATTAAATTTAAATTGATAAATATTAACATTCAAACATTAAATTACTTTTGAAGTGAGCCATGCTCTGGAATGACGAAATATGGAGACTTCAAGTCAATACTTAAATGGAATGCAGTCTGAAAAAAAAAAAAAACTTATAATAATAATAAATAATAATAATTATCATCAAACAGAGATGTTTATTTTGTTAAATTAAGAAACAATAACAGAGATATTAACACTTTTTATATTGACACTTTATTTATTTATTTTCAATTACAATAGGAAAAGTCTTGTGACATTAGATTTCCTCCCCTTCAGTACAAGTTAACTTCAATTAAAACACATAGTCTTAATATACTAGTCTTTCCCAAAATAAGAATAGAACTGAAGTTTGTTGTCGTACAAAGGAAAATAGTTTTGTGTTCTTTACAAAGTAAAATATAATATATGTAAAATTATATATTTGAAAATTATAAAATATGTTTAAAGTGTTATAATCTATTTGAAATATCTANATAATTTTTAGGGAAAAAAATATTGTAAAGCGAAAGGTAAAAGAACACTTCGCTATAATTATGCAAAACAATAATGTTAATTTAAATACCGGAATGTTAACAGCGGAATGCTGGGAATTTTTTGTTAACCATATAAGTGGCTCTTCAATGAGTTGACTGTTAGAACGTAGATTTTGTGCTGTAAGCCCCACTGAAGAGGCCATAGGCGAAATGCATTTGGGAAGCTTGTTAGTAATGATGTAAATAAAAGTTTTTTCTCTGCATATTATTTTCTTTTTTATACCTTTTTTAAACTCTTTTTTTAAAAATTTTATAGTCATTATTGGCTTTTTTTAAAAATTGAAGTTTTATATTATCCAAAAGTCAGAAAGGAAAGAAAAATATAACTTTTTCGTAATTTTACATTTTATGTAAGAAAACAAAAGCATAAAAAAATATTATTAAATTTTTCCATGTCTAATTTCAGATTTTGAAGTTAATAAAACAAATTAAAATGTAACATGCAATAAACGAAAATGATGTATACAAATTTCCGTGTATTTAATAAATAATAATAAAAATAAATAAATAAATAAAACAATAAAAATTAATAAAACAAATGACCATTGGAATTTTGACATATCATATGATTAACAAATTCATGTTTAACAAGAAATTATTATATCTATTACAAAAACATTAATATGTTTACTTTTTAAAGTATTATATTAATCCTTATTTCAAGATCATAAAAACAACCACACACAACACTGATATCATCAACAACATACTCAACAAACCAACAAGTGGTGTGATAAAATCATAAAATTTGAAACAAGCTAGTATAGTTATATAATAATTTGTTAAACAACTACTGTGTCAAAATAGCTGGCTATTAATCTTCCATTATCAATTTTATAACAGAGTATTGATTTGGTGTCTGGGAGATTCATTATTATTATGGGATCAAAAATTTAAAAATAATTTAAACAATTATTTGTTTGTAGAAATATTTCTTAAGAATTTTTATATAAAATCTTGTAAATGAAATCTCTAGAAAATTCATATTTGTTTTCAAAATTCAAAAGAATTAACTAAATATGTTAATTACATATACATCAACCAAACTTGATTATTAATGGTCAAATGAACTGCCAGATTATTAATTGGGCTATAACAAGGCTAATTTAATAGTTAGATGTAAAGCAGTTTGACTGTAAGTAAGTGGTTAAACTGCCATCTAATTATGGCAGTCTAACCACTCTGGAAAAAAAGATCAGCCCATTGTGGGACTCAAATCCTTAACTCCTGCTTAGCATGCAGATGCATTGCCAATTATGCTAACTGAACCCTCCCTGATCTTCACTATCAGAGTAATTAACTGAGATTACTCTTGTTGTAGCCAGTAATTACTAAACCAATTAATTAATTAATTAATTAGTTTAGTAATTTAATTGTTCTGGAAGCAATGATTGTAGGTCTGATTAGTGGAACTAACTGACAATGCATCTGCATGGTAAGCAGGGATTGATGATCTGAGTCCCACCCAGGCCAATCTTTTCTTCCAGAATGTTCTAATTTTAAATTAAAAATTAATTTATTTCTAATTATTAAATTTATCATTACACGACAAACTAATCATCTAAATACAGCTGGATTGTTTTATATGTAATCATTAAATTAGCCTTGTAATAGCCTGATTAATAATCTGGCAGTTTGATTGAAATTATATTCATTACATGAAAACAAATTTAATACTGATTTTCAATTTTTATTAGTTTTGCAAATATTATAAACACAATTAACATTTTTAGATATATAAAACTGTCACAATATATGCACATCTATATTTAGTCACAAGATTTGTGAGTGTATTTAAAAATATGCTTTCAATAAAACATTAAAATGTCACAACACTATCAAAATCTTGTCAAAAATCTTTAACTTCTAGTATTGTTAGCATATATAATTTTTGTCCTACTATTAAATTAGTAATAAAACAGAACAGAAATAATAAAAATAATTTTATAGTTAAAACATCTATTCTGTATATATCATAAAAAATTAAGACAATAATAATTTATGGTGGTATCTAATAAATTCTCATCAAATAAAAATATTGCATGAAGTTTGTTAATATGATTCACGTTAATATTAATTAAACATATTGTAAAGTACTTGTATATATCATTATAAAAAAAAATAATTTAGTAGAAAACTATCTGCCTTTCTGTAACAAGACATTATAGATTAAATCAAAGATTGTGTCATTTGTCAGATGTCATGTCAATAACTGAAGGTTAATTGAGTCAATATGTTGTGAAATAATCTTAATGGCTCTGAAATAAATGAAACTTTCTGTGGCTAAAACTATTCTATAGATAGCAATATATGATAAACAACATAGGTATTTGGTTTAAAGGAAATTTAAAATATTGTATATGTGTATGTATACGTAAATAACCACAAAAATTAACTTTTTTCCTCTTTTTCTCAAATATAAGGAAATGCAATACAATAATAAAGTAATTTGAAAGCTTTGATTTAAATCCTTTTTAAACTGCATAATTAGGTTGCAATTTGAAAAAATTGCACACCTATAAATTCCTACTGTCTATCCATCTGTCTTGTCTTTCCTTAATCTCAGGAATGGAGTTAGATAGATAAAGACAAAACAGATATGGAAACCTTAGGGGCAGGAGGCCCTGATTAACTATATATGAACTTTTGATGCAAACCGGAAGTCATGTTATTTCAGTTCAAAAATTTTCCCTGAAAGGTGTTAGATATATGATCGACACAATTTGATTGTTAAAGGAAAAGTATAGTGTACAGGGACAAGCCACTACTAATTTAACCTATTCAATGTTGAAATTCTTCTCTGTTGCCTGTGACGCAATGTTGAATTTTTGTCGATGTTATGCCTAACAATTTTTTTTTTTTAAATAATAATTGTGTTTACTGTGTCATTAAAAATTTTTTTATGTTGCACAAAGAAAATAAATATATTGAAAAATATAAAAACAAAAAAGTTATATTTTAAAAGTTCGTTTTAATATAAAAATTGTGATACATAGCGACATCTAGTATCAAAAACGTTCCAATGCAGACACAAAAATACTCGGGATCGCCCACACAGGTCAATGAGGTCAATACAAAAATTTTTAAATTAAAACTCCAAAACCTTTAAACGTCCAGTAGTAATCAATTTAATAATAAACAAACGTTTTCGACTGTACTCTCGGTCTTCATCAGACTTAAAATCCGTTAGATTCAAACCTGTGCAAACATAGAACAATGTTTATGAAATTTTTCGAAGTTAATTTTGAAAATTAACTTCGAAAAATGGAACCGCACAAACTGATTTTAAAGACTACAGTTATGCATGCGCATTGCCATGGCGATGGAATGGCATACGTAATACATACAATTATATAAATATATATAAATAAATACACCAAATGGGGATGTTGTCTTTAATTGGTGGAGTGGGCGTTGCCCGTTACCTCATAGCAGTATTTCCAAGCGTGGAATACATTGACCGCATCATTAGCGTTAATGCAATTGGTGTGTAACCCGGCTTTGTAAATTTCCAATGCCTCCAGATTTTGTAGGTGTTCCACTCAATGAGAAAGTTTGATCAGTTTGGCCTCATGTAGGTCAGCTCTTATGCCGGGATCAGTGGCATACGTTGATAGGGCGGTGGTGTGCCTTTTATTAACGATGTCGTATTTGTGTTCATGCAATCTTTTATTCAAAGAGCATTTTGTGGACCCAATGTAAACTAATTCCCTTTGAAACCTGTTGTCCCATAGAGGGACCATGTAAACCCCCGGTGCTTGCTTCTTATTGATTTTGTCTTTGCCACCGCAGAGTAGCCCATATACAGTGCTAGGCCTCTTGTATGCAATCCTAGTGTTAGTATGGGCGGCAATCTCCCTGTAAACTGAGTTGAGGTGATGATTGTACTCAACTACCGCATGAGACTGTGTGTTATTTACGTTGTGTATTGTAACAAAAATTTTTGGGAACAATGCAGAACAGGTTAAAGTGGAAAGCTTATATTTTAAATTAAATAAATTAAAAATATTAATAAAAATTGCAGCCCAGCATTGTGATGATGTCACAATAAGTAATTGCTCATTTATCTTTCAAAATTAGGCAAATATACATATACTAGTAGCCTGGGATGCCCCCTAGTGGGCGTTATTTACAAATTTCCATGAGGCACGGTTCCTTTGACTTTTTTGTTCCTATCAATATGCTGTACAGCTCTGTTAAAGTCCCAATGGTAAGATTTACCCTCCAAATGAAGAGGTGGTGACCCCCCAAACTGTAGCCCCTGTGCGAACAATAAAGTCAAAGGAACCATACCCTTACTCGCAACCCTTCGCAAGATATAAGCCCCTGAAATAATAAATTCCTATTACAAATATACTGAATTATTTATATTGTTATATTGACCAAATAATAATTTATGGGCCAAATGAATAATAATAATTTATATTGTTAATTTAAATAA